>NC_057807.1:107842331-107843063 GCF_018294505.1 Triticum aestivum
AGGAGGAGGAGGTCGCCGGAGAGGAGGAGGGTAGTATGGTGGAGGAGAGAAGGTAAGATGGAGTGGAGGAGAGGAGGAGATGGAGTGTAGGAGAGGTGGAATGAAGAGATAAGGAGGAGAGGACCACGGCCAGCCATATATACGGCATACTAATGGCGCACCGCGGGCAGGTCCGCCATTAGTAATTTTTTTTATTTTTTTGATTTATTTTGAATTTTGAAGGCGGGAAGATACTAATGACGCACCACGGGCAGGTGTGCCATTAGTAATTTTTTTAATTTTTTGACTAATTTTGAATTTTGAAGGAGGGAAGATACTAATGGCGCACCATGGCAGGTGCGCCATTAGTATATTTTTTTTATTTTTTTGACTTATTTTGAATTTTGAAGGCGGGAAGATAGTAATGGCGCACCATGGGTAGGTGCGCCATTAGTAAGTTTGAATTTTTTTGAATTTTTTTGCCTCTCCAGATCTTAAAAGTCCCGTATCTTTTTTCTGTTAGGTTTTTGAGGATTTTGAAAATGTTTAACGGGGTTCCCCCCGGTTAAATTTGGATGTAACTTTTCGAGTAGATGATTTTTCATATAAAAAACTTTTTCATCCGAGTTAGTATGCAAAAGTTATGCCCATTTTTACAAATTCTCGCGAGATTTTGCAAATGAAGTCGAAATTCATATTTGCAAATTTTCCCAACAACTAGACCACATATCACATGGGAAACTTATTTTCTTT
>NC_057807.1:107843290-108008745 GCF_018294505.1 Triticum aestivum
GGGTGCATTCGGTGAAGTGGTGGCCAAGTTACTAATGGCGCACCGTGGCATGGTGCGCCATTACGGTGCGCCATTAGTAGTTTTGAAATTTTAAAAAAAATATTTTTACTAATGGCGCACCGTGGATGTGGTGCGCCATTAGTATTTGGACACTAATGGCGTACCAACACATGGTGCGCCATTAGTATATAGTAATGGCGCACCACATGTCTGGTGCGCCATTAGTGTCAATTCCATCTATAGCCCTTTTCCTAGTAGTGCTTAGTGCACGCTTCCGCTCCCTCTTGGGTATATGCGTTGCGTATATCATGTTTATCGTCCGCACTTGTGAGGGGAAGCCCTTCTGTTGTCTATTGTTCGGCGGCCGGGTCTCTTCCTCGTCATCGCTGTGTAGCCCCTTGTCATTGTTTTCGGCTATTAATATGCCTGCCTACTTGAATACCCAACAATCTCTGTTGGTGTGGTTAGCTGGCTTTTCGGGGGTGCCATGTATTTGGCAAGAGCGGTCGAGTATTCGGTCCAAATTGGACGAGCCCGGAGTGGTTCTTTTAAATGGCTTCTTCCGTTGACCTAGTTTGGAGCCTCGGAATCCGGCGTTGACTGCCGTATCCTCATTGCTGTCGCCGTTAATGCGGCGTTTGTTTTTGTTTCGACGCGACCTGCCATTGCGGTCCTTGGTATCCGGATTGCCAGCATTTTTACTGAGGTTGTTGCTGCGAGCTAGCCAGCTATCCTCTCCCGCACAGAAGCGGGTCATGAGTGATGTGAGGGCTGCCATGGATTTCGGCTTTTCCTGTCCTAGGTGCCGGGCCAGCCACTCGTCGCGGATGTTATGTTTGAAGGCAGCAAGGGCCTCTGCATCCGGACAGTCGACAATTTGATTTTTCTTTGTTAAGAACCGTGTCCAGAATTGTCTGGCCGATTCGTCTGGCTGCTGGATTATGTGGCTTAGGTCATCTGCGTCTGGTGGTCGCACATATGTGCCCTGGAAGTTGTCGAGGAATGCGGCTTCCAGGTCTTCCCAACACCCAATTGACTCTGCGGGCAGGCTGTTGAGCCAATGCCGAGCTGGTCCTTTAAGCTTGAGCGGGAGATATTTGATGGCGTGAAGATCGTCGCCGCGGGCCATATGGATATGAAGGAGATAATCCTCGATCCAAACTGCGGGGTCTGTTGTGCCATCATAGGATTCGATGTTAACGGGTTTAAACCCTTCAGGGATTTGATGATCCATTACTTCGTCAGTGAAGCATAGTGGGTGTGCGGCGCCTCTGTATTGAGCAATATCACGACGTAGCTCAAGAGAGCGTTGTCTGCTGTGTTCGGCCCGGCCGGAGTTGTTGTATCCGGTGCGACGGTATTCGTCGTGGGTCTTGGGGCGCCCACGTGATCCATAGATAGATCTGGATTGTCTTGCCTTGTCCTCCAATATATCCCGCAAGTCCGGCGCGTTCCCCCGTGGCTTCGTACTTTTTGAGCGGTGCCGGGGTACGGTTTTGGTGGAGGGCTTAGATGCCTCTCTGTCGCGGCCGCGAGGTGGTCGGTCTGCCGTATTGTGCGCTGGTGATGAAGGTTTGTATGCTTCCTCCTCTAGTCGGGGGAGCAACTTGCGTTTTGGGTAGCTTCTGGAGGGGCGTTCGAGTTCATACTCTTCGGCCGCGAGGACCTCGGTCCATCTGTCGGTCAGCAGGTCTTGATCAGCTTGAAGCTGTTGCTGCTTTTTCTTTAGGCTATTTGCCATGGCCATTAGCCTGCGTCTGAAACGCTCTTGTTCGACGGGATCCTCAGGCACGACGAATTCGTCGTCGTCGAGGCTTGCCTCGTCTCCGGAGGGAGGTATGTAATTATCATCCTCGACCTCTTCGTCTGCCGCTCTTTCGTGAGGGCTTGCTTCTGCATCCTCCTGCGCTGAATCTTGCTGGAGGGGGTTGTCTTCGGCACTTTCTGGGGTGTTGTTATCTCCTGTGCCGGATTCTCCATTCTTGCTGTGGTGGGATTTAGAGCGGCGCCGCTGACGTCGGCGCTTGGGCTGTTTCTTTAAGGAATCTGCCTCCGCTGCTTCTTCGCCGTCCCCATCTTTTAGGGTGTCCACCATGTATATGTCGTATGACGAGGTGGTCTTCCAGTGCCCTGTAGGCACTGGTTCTTGATCGTCTCCGGCATCGTCGTCCATACCGTCGATGTCTTCGGAGTCGTAGTCTAGTACGTCGGTTATATCGTCGACAGTGGCTACAAAGTGGGTGGTGGGTGGGCTTTGAATTTCTTCGTCGTCCGCATCCCAACCATCCTGGCTGTAGTCCGGCCAGGGCTCTCCGGATAGCGAGAGATGCTTTAGCGATTTTAAGATGTCGCCAAAGGGTGAGTGCTGAAAGATGTCCGCAGCGCTGAACTCCATGATCGGCGCCCAATCAGATTCGATTGGTAAGAGCGGAGGAGGTTCGGAGTCCGGCAGGGAGTCCGGCACCTCGGGGTCACAAGCTTTATAAGGGACGAGCTCAGCGTTCGGCTCCATCATCATGGAAGTTGCAGCTCCCGAGGCGGTGTCCAGCCACCCGTCCTCGATCTGCGCGATCGGCTCCGGACTATGGGTCAGAGCGGATTCGTGTGCGGCCTCCAAGGTATTGTCCGGCGGTAGAGTTAGGTCGTGCCCATTGTGACAGTGCGGCACGCTCGGCTGCGGCTCGGATCCATCGAAGATCAAGTCTCCGCGGATATCAGCCGTGAAGTTTAGGCTTCCAAACCTGACCTGACGGCCAGGGGCGTAGCTTTCGATCTGCTCCAGATGGCCAAGCGAATTGGCCCGCAGCGCGAAGCCGCTGAATATGAAGATCTGTCCGGGGAGAAAAGTCTCGCCCAGGACTGCGTCGTTGTTGATTGAAGAGGCCATCAAGCCTATCAGTGACGACACAGAGGAACTCTCAATGAAAGCACCAATGTCGGTGTCAAAACCGGCGGATCTCGGGTAGGGGGTCCCGAACTGTGCGTCTAGGCGGATGGTAACAGGAGACAAGGGACACGATGTTTTACCCAGGTTCGGGCCCTCTCGATGGAGGTAAAACCCTACGTCCTGCTTGATTGATATTGATAATGTGGGTATTACAAGAGTAGATCTACCACGAGATCAAGGAGGCTAAACCCTAGAAGCTAGCCTATGGTATGATTGTTGTAATGGTTGTTGTTGTCCTACGGACTAAAGCCATCCGGTTTATATAGACACCAGAGAGGGCTAGGGTTACACAGAGTTGGTTACAATGGTAGGAGATCTACATATCCGTATCGCCAAGCTTGCCTTCCACGCCAAGGAAAGCCCCATTCGGACACGGGACGAAGTCTTCAATCTTGTATCTTCATAGTCTTGGAGTCCGGCTGACGATGATAGTCCGGCTAATGATGATAGTCCGGCTATCCGGACACCCCCTAGTCCAGGACGCCCTCAGCCATCATAGCGTGTATGGGCATGGCGCATAGCACGGATTGAACCAAAGTTAGCTGGCCACTCTTTGGCATTAAAACTGCCTTCCATTATGGCAGCCTGTTTGCCATATGATCCACCAAGTATTGCAGCTGCGCTGCAGATTGCTTTCTTAGCGATAGTGGTAGCCCAAGGTATTTGATAGGGAACGCTTTCAACGGACACTCAAGCTCGGTGCATGCTATGGATACCTCCTCCTCGGTGTATCTGATAGGTAAGGCCGCAGACTTGTGCAAGTTAATCCTGAGCCCAGCTGCCTTGCCGAATAGCTCAAACAAACATTTGCAAACACGGAGATTCCGGGGATTGGGCTTGACAAACATAACCACATCGTCCACGAAGATGGACAAGCGCTTCCTCATCCGTACTCGCGCAAGAGGTGCAAGGAGACCTCGGCTCATAGCCACCTCAAACATCTTTTGCAGGGGCTCCATAGTTAGGATGAATAGCATTGGTTAGATGGGGTCACCCTGCCGCAATCCTTTGCAATTGTAGATCGTGTCACCCGGGTCACCATTGACCATGATCTTAGTTGTTGAAGTTGCAAGGATCCCACAAATCCATGCTCTCCACCTCGGCCCAAATCCCATGTGTTCCATAACCTCGAGAAGGAAAGGCCACTTTACCGAGTCAAAAGCTTTTGAGATGTCGATCTTGAGCAGAATGGAAGAGCTTTTGAGAGCGTGCAGTTTCCGCGCCATGCTTTGCACAAGAATGAAGTTATCGTGCAAAGACCTTCCTTTCACAAACGCGCTTTGGTGATTGCCAACTAGCTTGGGCACCTCCTCCACCAATCGACAAGTGAGCACTTTCTCAAAAATCTTGATAGCCCCGTGCACAAGGCTTATCGGCCGAAAATCTCGCACTTCTAGTGCTCCTTCCTTCTTCGGCAAGAGGAAAACAAGGGCTTTGTTTATGGCGGCTAAACCCCTCATGTCTCCCTTGTAGAAATACTCCATTGCTTTCATGAAGTTGTCCTTTATAATGCTCCAACATGCAGCATAGAACCTGCCGGTAAACCCGTCTGGCCCCGGGGCCTTGTCTAGTGGCATGCTCTTGATTACCTTCTCCACTTACTCAGCAGTAAACGGTTGCTCGAGATGCGATAGGTCATAACGTGGGAGCTCAAGAATACCTAGGTTGATAGTATGATTCCTAGCTTCCGAGGTGCCAAAAGCCGCACCAAAATATGCATCAACAGCCGACGCGACTTCCTCCTGCCTAGCATAGAGGTTGCCGTTATGCTTCACCACATGCAGGGTGTTCTTCCGCTGCCGGTGGCTGGCCTGTTGGTGAAAGAGCCTAGTATTGCCATCCCCTTCTCGCAGCTGAAGTAACCATCCCCTTCTCGCAGCCTAGTATTGCACAATGCTGATCTCAGTCCCTACATTTTAGATAAGTGCAATCAACACCACACTCTCACTGAATCATTTGTCAAAGGATTCGAACTCCATCCCATTGAGTCTAGGGTGTCATTTAAACTGTATGAAAATCTATTTACCATATCACTAGAAAGGTTTTCTCACCACTACAAAATTCCATTCTGGGGTTCGCTTAACGAGCCACCAAGAGCTGAGTTCGAAACATTTTTTTCTAGCCTTTGCTATGGTGAGAATAGGGGAGTGACGCAAAGAAGAATAAAGAGCATTCATTTTCCCGCAATTCAGTACTTTGCGTTATTCAATGGGAAATGTATTGTAGGCAAACAAGATTGTAGTACACTTTGTGCTCCAGACTTGAGCCTCATGCGCGCCGCTCTCACCGGTGACAAAAGCTATAATCTTGTTGTTGCACGTAGGTTGCAGCACAATGCTATAGTGGTTATTTTTATGGTGGAATTTATGCCACCCGTCTAGCAAGAGAGTTGGATGTTTCACCTTTGCCATATGACCCTATTTTACCCACGCAGTATTTAGACTTTGATGCTATGAAACGTCATAAGATCCTTAAGGGTTGAAAGGATCGATATAGTTTACTAGAGGGGAGATGAATAGGCAACTAACAATTTTTAGCTTTTTACCAAATTAAACTTTGCATCAAAGTAGGTTGTCTAGATATGCAACTAGGTGGGCAACCTATATGATGCCACAACAACAAGCACACAAGCAAGTAAGGGATACAACACAATATAAGCTTGCACAAGTAAAGGTGAGAGATAACCAAGAGTGGAGCCGGTGGAGACGAGGATGTGTTACCGAAGTTCCTTCCCTTTGAGAGGAAGTACGTCTCCGTTGGAGTGTGTGGAGGCACAATGCTCCCCAAGAAGCCACTAGGGCCACCGTATTGTCCGCACGGACTCACACAATTGGAGATGCCGTGATTCCACTATTGGTGCCCTTGGAGGCGGCGGCCGAACCTTTACAAACAAGGTTGGGGCAGTCTCCACAACTTAATTGGAGGCTTTCAATGACACCACGAAGCTTCACCACAATGGAATATGGCTCCACGGTGACCTCAACCGTCTAGGGTGCTCAAACACCCAAGAGTAATAAGATCCGCAAGGGATTAGTGGGGGGAATCAAATTTCTCTTGGTGGAAATGTAGATCGGGGCCTTCTCAACCAATCCCTAGAGAATCAACAAGTTTGATTGGCTAGGGAGAGAGATCGGGCAAAATGGAGCTTTGAGCAACAATGGAGCTTGGGGAGGGAAGAGGTAGTCAACTTGGGGAAGAAGACCCCCCCTTATATAGTGAGAGGAAAGATCCAACCGTTACCCACTTACTCAGCCTGCGACATGTGGTACTACCACACCGACTTGCGGTACTACCACTCGACGGTGCGGTACTACTGCTCCTGCGGCAGAGACTAGACAAGGCCCTGTTGCATTAAAGCAACGAGCGGTAGAACCGCCGTAGCGGTACTACCGCGCGTCCTCGCGATACTACCGCAAGGTAGGGTTCGACTAGGCTGGGAGGGCACGGACTAATAAAATTACATCCATGGATACTTCCGCTGAGGTTTGATGTGCAAAAATTCGGAATGGTACTACCGCATGCATGGAGCGGTACTACCGCGTAGGGTGCCGATGTAAAAAATTACTTCTGCCCCTACTTCCATGTGTGTCACTGTGCTGGGCTAGAGGCCACGGTACTACCGCACCTGAGGAGTGGTACTACCGCATAGCGCGGTACTACCGCTTCACTGGCCGGTACTATCGTGGGCCACTATTGAAAGTGCTAGTTATCGACTAGAGGGGGGGTGGATAGGCGATTTTTGTGAAAGTCTTCAAAACATGGAAGTTTCGAAGATAAACAATAGAAATGACCTAGTTGATATGCAGCGGAAGATAACTACAACAAGCAAACCATAGTCAAGTATGCAGTAATGTGAAAGTACAAAGACTAATAGCAGCTTGGTAGTAAGGATCAGGATGGAAGATAGTATGAAGCCAACCAATGATAGTAGTCAAGCAATGAAGTCAAACAGGTACGACAAATAGGCAATGACTTCACGAAGACAAACACTAAGTAAAGGGAGGGAGAGGATAGAACCAGTCACTTGTTGAAGACACAGGATTTGTTGGACCAGTTCTAATTGCTGTGACAACTGTATGTCTGGTTAGGGAGGCTGAGATTCAACTCAGAAGACCGCGTCTTCACCTTACTCCTCTTGAGCTAAGGACACACAGTCCTCGCCCAATCAATCTGGTAAGTCTTCAACGTAGACTTCCGAACCTTCACAGACTTCGTTCACCGGCGATCCACAATGACTCTTGGATGCTTAGAACGCGACGCCTAACCGGCTGGAGGATTCACATTCCTCAAATGTAATAAGCCTTCAGGTCACACAGACAGAAAGACTTCAATGATGCCTAACACTCTTTGGCTCTGGGTGTTTGGGCTTTGTCCTCGCAAGGATTTCTCTCTCTCAAAGGCTTCAAAGTGGGTTGCTCTCAAATGACAAAAGCCGTGAACTAACTCTGAGCAGCCACCAATTTATGGTGTAGGGGGTGGGCTATTTATAGCCACAAGGCAAACCGACCTGATATGTCCGAAATGACCCTGGGTCACTAAGGAACTGACACGTGTTCCAATGGTCAGATTTCAAACACACACGGCAACTTTACTTGGGCTACAAGCAAAGCTGACTCATCTAGCTCTGGATAAGATTTTCTCTCATTGTCTTCGCTCGAAGACATAGGATTTGGGTTGAGCATCACTTCAGTCATTCTGACTTTGTTCACTTGGACCCCACTTAACAGTACGGTGGTTCCTATGACTCAACAAAGAAGAAAAAGGAAACAACGAGACGACACAGTCTTCGCGCTCCATAGTCTTCACTCAATGTCTTCTCATGTCATAGTATTCAATATGAATATCTTCACATACCACCATTGTCGTCAATGTCTTCATACATTTTTAGGGGTCATCTCCGGTAGGTAAACCGAATCAATGAGGGACACTACCTGTGTTATCCTACAATTCTCACAAATGCATTAGTCCCTCAATCAACTTTGTCGTCAATACTCGAAAACCAACTAGGGGTGGCACTAGATGCACTTACAACTATGGTAGTACTGCTCCCTTGAGCAGTACTACCGCATGCCACAACACAATAGCACTTGGAGTCCTTCGTTTTGTAGAGACATGGATAAACGGTCGGTGCTCCAAAGAAGCAAAGGAAAGGTGGTGCAAAGGAATAGACATGTACGTGTTGATTCCACCCGAACCTTTCTGAAGTGGACCCCCTCTTAATAGTTCCGCTTTCCTATGACTCAAATCCACCGAAAAGAATCATAGAGAAACGCCGTCCTCACTAGGCTCCGAGGGGCACCGAGTCGTCTTGTGCCTAGACATGAGATATCTGAAATGCTCAATGCACACGATTAGTTTGCAAATGCATTGTCATCAATCACCAAAACCACATAGGGATAAATATTCCCTTACAATCTCCCCCTTTTTGGTGGTCTGATGACAATACGGGATTTGCACATAAGGATACAGAAAAGAACATAAGCAAACCCAACATCTACAAAATATAGACATGCTCCCGCTAGATGTGTGCACTCTATAGATATGCTTTGGACTGCACGGCACACATACTAGGATCAACACTCCCCCTATATTTTATAGACAAGGCATTCCTTGCAACAATATATAAATAACACTAAGCATGGAGGCAAGGTAAAGAATATGAGCATAAAGTAAAGGGCACAAGATAGCATAAGCTCACAAACTACTAAGCATAATGGACAATAAGATAAGCTTGAGTGCATATGTCTCACACCATATGATAATTTAAAAGTGCTACTATCGACTAGAGGGGGGGGGGGGTGAATAGGCGATTTTTATGAAAGTCTTCAAAACTTGGAAGTTTCGAAGACAAACAACAGAAATGACCTAATTGTAATGCAGCGGAAGATAAACTACCCAAAGCAAGCCATAATCAAGTATACAGAGATATGAAAGTACGGGACTAATAGCAGCTTGGTAGACAGGATCAGAATGGAAGATAGTATGAAGCCAGTCAACAGTAGTAGTCAAGCAATGAAGTCAAACAGATATACAGAAAGGCAATGACTTCACGAAGACAAACTAAAGTAAGGTTGGGAAGGGATAGAACCAGTTGCTTGTTGAAGACACAGGATTTGTTGGACCAGTTCCAGTTGCTGTGACAACTGTACGTCTAGTTAGGGAGGCTGAGATTTAACTTAGAAGACCGTGTCTTCACCTTATTTCCCTTGAGATAAGGACACCCAGTCCTTGCCCAATCACTCTGGTAAGTCTTCAAGGGAGACTTCCAAACCTTCACCGGCAATCCACAATGACTCTTGGATGCTCAGAACACGATGCCTAACCGGCTGGAGGATACACAGTCCTCAAGTGTAATAAGTCTTTAGGTCACACAGACAGAAAGACTTCAGTGATGCCTAACACTCTTTGGCTCTGGGTGTTTGGGCTTTGTCCTCGCAAGGATTTCTCTCTCTCAAATGCTTCGAGGTGGGTTGCTCTCAAACGACAAAAGCCGTAACTAACTCTGAGCAGCCACAAATTTATGGTGTAGGGGGTGGGCTATTTATAGCCACTGGGCAACCTGACTTGATTTGTCCCAAATGACCCTGGGTCACTAAGGAACTGACACGTGTTCCAAAGGTCAGATTTCAAACACACGCGGCAACTTTACTTGGGCTACAAGCAAAGCTGACTCATCCAGCTCTGGATAAGGTTTGCTCTCATTGTCTTCGCTCGAAGACATAGGATTTGAGTTGAGCATCACTTCCGTCACTCTGACTTAGTTCACTTGGACCCCACTTAACAATACAGTGGTTCCTATGACTCAACAAAGAAGAAAAGGAAACAACGAAACTACACAGTCTTCGCGCTCCATAGTCTTCACGCAATGTCTTCTCATGTCATAGACTTCAATATGAATATCTTCTCATACCACCATTTTCTTCAATGTCTTCATACATTTTTAGGGGTCATCTCCGGTAGGTAAACCGAATCAATGAGGGACACTACCTGCGTTATCCTGCAATTCTCACAAACGCATTAGTCCCTCAACCAACTTTGTCATCAATACTCCAAAACCAACTAGGGGTGGCACTAGATGCACTTACAATCTCCCCCTTTTTGGTGATTGATGACAAACTGGTTGAAGTTTTCAACGGGGATAAAATATGTGAAATTGTAAGGATAGGAAATTGTCTTCATAAGTTGCAGGGGCTCCCCCTGAAGATGTGCATGTAAGTGATTTGCTTTTGGAATGCAAATGCACATGGCAGGTTGTACTTGTGGAGATCCACTTCAACTTATGAAGATAATTCATCATGCATGAACTGATATAGTAATTAGAATGGCATGCATAATGAAAAATGGACGTCTGCAGAATGATCTTAGTGCGGAAGTTATCATCGCACATGCGGAATTTATCATCGCATCACAGTAAAGCAAATAAGTAGCAGACGACCATCAAGTTTAGGTGTTACAACTTAGAGAACCAAATGTATCAAAAAGGCAAGAGTTGTAAGCACGCAGCAAAATATAATGCAACCGCCCATATGAACCCACTTGAAGACTATCAACTCATATGCTTCTCCCCCTTTTGTCAGTGAGGACCAAAAAGGTTTGAAGGCATAGATCATCTACTCGTTCTCATGAGCAGGTGAAGTAGCAGGGTTATCGTCGTTAGTTGGCGGTGCAGACAAACTTGGTGCAGTGTCGATGCGCGCAGTAGTAGGAGGTGGTGAAGTAGCATCATCATCATCATCGATCACCCTGGCATTTACCGTTGCCGCGGAGGAAGAATATTCAGAGTCTTCAAGAGATGGAGTGCGACGTAGGACAACAGTCCATGGAGGAGTGGTGTCAAACTGGAACCTTTCATTGAAGCCATCATCTTGAAGATCAGCTTCAGCACTGAGCAGGGTCAAACTCTTCCATGATCGCCGGCAAGTTTCATGAGCAACAGAGGCATTCTTGGTGGCAAGGTTGCGAATGCGATTGACATCCACCAAGAGGCTTTGCATCTGTCTTTTGAGCCAGAAATGATGCTTATCCTGTTTCTGATGAAGGGCCACAAGAAGTTCTCGGTCATTGAGAACGTGAGAACGCTTCCGAGGCCTTTGTGCAATGGTGCTTTCAGTGGCTTCAGTGGGTGCTCAATGAGGCAGATGAGTGTTTCCAGCCAATGGATAGATTCGTGTTGCTGCTTGAACACCTTCAATAGGCTGAGTGAAGCTTTGGTGCTCGGCATTCTGAAGACAAAGAGGCCTCTTGGCAGGGTCAGAGTATATAGCTTCAACTGACATATCAACCTCGGGAAGAAAGATCATATGATTGCGAGTAGAGGGCTGATAGTTGACAAATGAGTGTCTCTTGATGAGGCGCATGACCCATGGAGCATAAAACTTCAGACCAAATAGGTCAGAGCCGGAAGCAGCAAGTTGCCTGATGAAGAATTCTTGAGTGTTGAAGATGATGCCATTGAGAATATAGAAGACCAAAGTCTTCATAGTTCCTTCAAGTTTGGCCGCTGATGAGTGTCCTTTGACAGGCCATAGAGTTCGCCTGATGATATGATATATGGTGCGAGGCAGATACTCAAGGTCTTCAACAAAGAAATCTGTTGGATATTTAGCGTCATACGGCAAGGGCTTCATCATGCTCAACATCTCGCTCATATTGGGTTCTGGCTTATGGAAGATACTCTCTACTGCATTGCGGTGTAGCTGACAGTCAGGTTCATACAGTTCTCCAGGAGTGGCTAGCCCTGTAAGCTCAATGATATCCATAGCTTTGGCTTCATGATGAACATTTCCAGTCATCCACTCGAGAACCCATGTCTTGATGTCTCTGTTGTAGCCGCGAATGTGTAGAGTAGCGTAGAATTGAAGCAATAACTCTTCATTCCAATATTCTTTGTCTGTCACAAAATGGAGCAGACCAGCATCACGAAAGCAATCAAGTGCTTCTTCTAAGCACGCCAGTCCAGCAATGGCTTCTGTATCAAGGCGCATATGAGGGAAAATGTGCCCTTGATCATATAGTACGCATGAATAATAGCTTCTCTGCTGATAGCTCCAGAACCGATCTTATGATATCCTTAGCTTGGAGTAGGGGTTCTTGGCGCTGTCAAAGAAGGTATTGTGGCTTTTGAAGCCATTGGCATTGAAGGACCCAGGAGAGTTTGCAGTACCTGGAAACCTTGGTAGTCTTGGCTTTGGCTTCTGGACCTGAGGCCTATGCTCAACATGATAGTCAAATTGAGGTCCTGAGGCATTAGGTGGGGGCACCAGAACGGGCCATCGGACAGTGGTAAGCTGACCATGACTGTATGCTTGCTCAATTGTATGAGGCCTTGGTGGCGGAACAGGAGTAGGAGCAACAGCTGAGGCGGCAGGCTGCACAACAGGTGCTTCGGGAGCGATTGTCTCATTGGCTTCAGGTGCAGCAGCCTCAGTGGTTTCAGGTTCAGTGGCCTCACTTGCTTCAGGCACACTGGTTGGTGCAGGCTCCACATAAGCGTCAGCCATGACTATGTCATTGGCTTCATTGGCGTTGGTGGTGGTAGCCTCAACATTGTTAACCTCCTCTTGACGAACAGGAGGGTCGGGCACAGGCACGTTCACATTCAGAACTGCTTCTTCTTCAATTTCTGGGGGAGTAGGTACACATACTTCTTCTTGATTGTCTTCAGCTGATGCAGCCAGAATGTCGTCAGCAGTATGTGCTTCAGACTCGGAGACATTCACAGTTGGAGCAGGTTCAGAAAATACTTGACGTGCAACTGGTGAATGTTGCACTTCTCCTTCTGGAACGCTCGACAGAGGGACTTGAGGCCTTTGTCCTTTGCGAAGCCTGCGAAATGCTGGCAACGCCTTGGGAGATGGAGTTGGCTGGGCCTGAAAGTCTTCATCCTCTTCTTGCACGGGAGGTGTAGCTTGTTGTTGTTGTTGGAGAGTACTGGGGGAGTCTCGTAGTTGTGGGTGATCAGCCCACGATGCATCCTGAGAAATTGGCGTCAGAGGATGACCAATGCTAATGAGTTCACTGTTTGTATGAATAGGCGATGATACCACGTCAAGTTCGATCTGAGGAAGAACTTCATCATCGTCAACATTGTCATGATGACCAATGTCTTCAGCAGTGGTGGGTTCAGCTGCTGGAATATCTTCAGCTTCATGAGCCTCTGTGAGAGCAGGCTCATGAACTATCATCTGTCTTTCTTGATGTTCAGACGCAGGGAGAACCATTGAGATGGGTTCAACAACGAGGGGCTCTGTGGAAGCAGCCCTAGTCTTCTTCGTCTTGCGCTTCTTCTTGGAGGGAGCGGCATCAGAGGCTTCAGTGTTCTTTCTCTTTCTGGCTTCAGCCTCGGCAGCCCTTGTCTTCTTCTGTTCTAAAGCGGTTGTTGTGACCTTTGGCTTCGAGCCGGTCATGATGCTTGGGAAGATAATGCGAGGGGCTTCTTGGCTTGAATGTTCAGGCTATTCAGCGGAAAGCTTCTTCTTCTTCTTTGCAGCCATCCTAGGGTCAATGCCAGGACGGCCAAGTGACTTGCGCTTCTCAGCCTCATTGTAAGCAAGCACACACTTATCAGCCAAACTCTTCATGCGCTCACGAGAGCCTTGAGCTTCCTGACGCTTCTTCAGAAAAGCTTCTTTGAGCTCATGCAGCATGACTTTGAAGTTTTTGACATCTTGCACACTGAGCTTTGCAACGTGCTTCTTGAATTGAGCCTTCTCATAATCAGTTTTGTTCTTGAGCTCAACGATTCGCCGAGCGAGAGCCAGCTCAGAAGCAATGGCGCCATTGAAAGAGACGCTGAGGCCAATGGGAAGCTGTAAATCATCAAAGCTGAGGTTGGGGGTGTCGAACCACTCATCAATGAAGTTATGAATAATTGCCACATCAAAGAGAGGCAAGTTGTTGAAGATTTCTGCTTCTTCTTTGCTTTTGATCAATTGCTCAAGGGCATCATCAGCAAGATCTTCATCACTTGACAGATCAATGGGATCTTCACGCAGAATGGCGGCAGGAGTCAAGGCTTGATCAGTATGCCTGACAAGTTGCTTTTTCTTCTCCATCTTCTTGGAGATGCGGGATTGATCTTCAGACTGCACATTGGCTTCAGGAGGTGCAGTGGCCAATGGCTTCGCACGAGAAGTCTTCGGAGGTGCAGCTGATGTTGAAGCCTTTGGCTTCTTTTGCTTCTGCAGCTTTGGAAGAGGAGTAGGGGCTTCATCAGTATCAGCATCATGATCAGAATGATCAACCTTGGCACCTTGGACCAAGATGTAAGTGATGAGGCCATCAAGGTTGGAGAAGGGGCCAATGACATTGGGTTCCGCATCACGTGAGCCGTCAGCATGAGGAGCAGAGGGACCATGGTTGAAGTCTAGTCCCAATGACTTCTTGTTTTCCTTGGCCGAAGCCTTTGCATGCTGGAAGTTGTGCTTGAAGAGAGCATCATCACGACACCAGCGTAATGATGTGGGATCGGCATTCTCAGGCTGAGGTCCATGGACCATGCAAGGATAGAAGCCTTGATCAATAGCTTCAACTCTGTTCTTGGGTTGAAGGCCTCGATAGAGAATATCGCCCCAAGGAATTTTGATAGCATTCTTCTCTGCATATTCCTTGGTCACAAACTTGTACTTGAACCATTCTTCAGCCCAATAGCGTCGAATCCATTGGATTCGTGTCTTGCGCTGATGATAAGACTCTTCAGGATCTGTCTTGTACAGTTCTGCTAAGTCTTCAGGCAGATCTTTGGATGTTCCTTCTCTGCGCTGTCTGCCACCCTTCCTTGCTGATTTTTCTGCAGCCATGAACTTCAAACTAAAAGGCTTCAATACGTTCAAAGGCTTCAGAGACTTTCGCTTGCTGGTCAAGCAGGAACTGGCTTCAGGAGAATTGATATGATGCTGTAAGTATTCTGCAAATGAATGCAGACTATGAGAACCAAGGGACTCTCCCACGGACATGTACCTGTGACAGCATTAGAGATGCGAGGGAAGGGGAAGAGGTCATATGCATTCTCAGAAGATTTTGAAGATAAACCAGTTTGAAGACATTGACCTCATGATGCGAAGACATTCACTTATATAGGTGAGTTGGTTCCAGATTTGTACCAATCCGTGAATAAGTACAAGTGAGGAATCAAACTATACTGGAAATCTAAGTGAATTGACTAGGCAGTATGAGATATAGACAGAATAGGTGTAACATTGAATAGGCAGAAACCACTTTTGGTAAATAGGATGAATCTTGAAGATCAAAAAGGTGGTAACAATAGAGTTATAATTACCGCACGACGAACTGCTAGATGGGAAGAATAGGAGACTGAGCAGTTCAGCCCACCGTGCCCTAACTTGGCGACGGAGGACACCTACGGCGACGGTGGAGAGGACGATGTCCGCGGCCGGCATGAGGACGGCGTCGGAGAAGTCGTAGCAGCTAAGCGCTTCGTCGCCGGCGTCGTCGCGAGCTAGCGGTGGCGCTAGGGTTTTGACGGAGATGGAGAGGTGGAAGAATGATTTGTTTACCGCAGGGGACAAGTATTTATAAGTAGGTGAGAGACACTGCGCAATTACGCAGGTGCCCCTGGCGGTTCACATCTGAGGGGCACGTGGCAAGCATGCAACATACTCAGAGTTGTCCCACGTTCCCACGCTCACCAGGCATGTCGGAGAGTTGTTCCGGCTTCTCCGGATTTCAACAGTAAAGATAAGTCATTTAAAACAGATTTAATGTTTGTCTCTTTGACTTCTGCTGACTAGGACGTAGAGAAGACATTCGACAGTTTCAATAGAATGCATATGATTTGGACAGACAGTGTTTGAGATAGAAAGCATAGAGAGGTTAGGGTCCGATCACATTCACTTAGTTCAAAAGATTCAAATTGAAGACATAGCTATAAGTGAATGCTGTAGAGGACAGAACACTAGTATATATATATATATATGCAATCAAATCATCATAGCGTAGAAGATCATGAAGATAAATTGAAACTAAAGACAAACCAAATGCGAAGTCATTGCAATATAACGCCATGAGTGAAACACTTCACACACAGAAAGTTGGTGGTGGCGTTACCTACCGTATAGGAAGTATTAGACCCAGACACGGCGCACAATTATCGTGGCGCTCCGAAGTCAAATTCCATGTTAATGTATTCACACTTAGAGTGTAAATCTTCATTGATTGAAGATATACATTACTTTGTGTGTTGCACATCTAAGTCATCAACATGCATAAGTGTTAGGATGTGTGCCTGATCACAGGACATTCAAGGATTCCAAGATATTTAGCTCACACCGTAACTTGCAAAACCTTTTCTCATCCAAGGGCTTTGTGAAGATATCTTCCAGTTGCTCTTCAGTGTTGGCATGCATGATATCTATATCTTTCTTCATGACATGATCTCTGAGAAAGTGATGACGTATTTCAATGTGCTTTGTCTTCGAGTGTTGAACTGGATTGTTGGCTATCTTGATGGTACTCTCGTTGTCACAGAAGAGAGGTACTTGATTCAGGTTGATGCCATAGTCCTTGAGAGTTTGCTTCATCCACAGAAGCTGAGCACAACAGGATCCAGCAGCAACGTATTCAGATTCAGCAGTTGAGAGTGATACACAATTCTGCTTCTTTGAAGACCAACAGACAAGTGATCGACCAAGAAAATGACATGTGCCTGATGTAGACTTGTGATCCACCTTGTCACCAGCATAATCAGCATCCGAGAATCCAACCAAATCAAATTTTGAGCCCTTGGGATACCATAATCCGAGTGTTGGGGTGTAAGCCAAATATCTAAGAATTCGCTTCACAGCTAAGTGATGCGATTCCTTTGGTGCCGCTTGGAATCGAGCACACATGCAAACACTAAGCATAATATCTGGCCTAGATGCACATAAATAAAGCAAAGAACCAATCATGGAGCGGTATACCTTTTGATCGAACTCTTTACCATTGTCGTCGGGACCAAGGTGGTGTTTGGCTGGCATTGGCGTCGTGTAGCCTTTGCAGTCTTCCATTCCAAACTTCTTCAGACAATCTTTGAGGTATTTTTCTTGAGATATGAAGATGCCATTGCTTTGTTGACGAATTTGAAGACCAAGGAAGTACTTCAGCTCACCCATCATGGACATTTGATATTGCTCTTGCATCATGTACCCAAACTCATCACTGTACTTCTGGTTAGTGCAGCCGAAGATAATGTCATCCACATATATTTGGCACACAAACAGTCTGCCATCATATGTCTTCGTGAAGAGTGTGGGATCGAGGGATCCAGGTTTGAAGCCTTTGCTCTTCAGGAAGTCTTTCATTGTATCATACCAGGCACGAGGAGCTTGTTTGAGGCCATACAGTGCTTTGTTTAGCTTGTACACCATATCAGGATGTTTTGGATCTTCAAAGCCAGGAGGTTGTGCGACATATACTTCTTCTTCAATCTTGCCATTGAGAAATGCACTTTTCACATCCATTTGATATAGCAAGATGTTGTGATGATTTTCATAGGCTAGCAGTATGCGAATGGCTTCAAGTCTAGCAACAGGAGCAAATGTTTCATCGAAGTCAATTCCTTCAACTTGAGTATATCCTTGAGCTACAAGACGTGCTTTGTTTCTGACGACTTGACCATGCTCATCTTGCTTGTTTCGATATATACACTTTGTTCCAATAATGTTATGCTTGCGAGGGTCAGGTCGCTTGACTAGTTCCCACACATTATTTAGTTTGAACTGTTGAAGTTCTTCTTGCATGGCTTGAATCCATTCAGGTTCCATAAAAGCTTCAGCAACTTTCTTGGGTTCTGATATTGACACAAATGAAAAGTGTCCACAGAAGTTTGCTAGTTGTGTTGCTCTAGATCGAGTGAGCGGACCAGGTGCATTGATGCTGTCAATTATCTTCTCTATCTGAACTTCATTTGCAACACGAGGATGAACATGACGAAGATTTTGCTCAGGCTGATCGCTGTCATCATTGAGCGGATTGTCTTCGGTCTGAGCATTGTCTTCAGGTTGATTTGGTGCAGAGATGATAAGTTCCTCTTCAGGCTGTGCTTCAGAGGGCATGATTTCACCAGTTCCCATCAGCTTGATAGATTCGCTTGGAGGAGCTTCATCTAGTGTACTTGGCAGAATTTCTCTTTGCGAACCATTGGTTTCATCAAATTTCACATCCATAGTTTCAACGATCTTATAGAGAAAGAGGTTGAAGACTCTGTAGGAGTGTGAGTCCTTTCCATAGCCAAGCATGAAGCCTTCGTGAGCTTTAGGTGCAAATTTTGACTTGTGATGGGGATCCTTGATCCAGCATCTAGCTCCAAATACTCTGAAGTAACTGACGTTTGGCTTCTTGCCAGTAAGGAGCTCATAAGATGTTTTGTTCAGAAGCTTATGGATGTAGACACGGTTGATGATGTGACAGGCTGTATCAATAGCTTCAGGCTAGAACTTTCTTGGTGTCTTGTATTCATCTAGCATTGTTCGAGCCATCTCAATGAGGGTTCTGTTTTTGCGCTCAACGATGCCATTTTGCTGAGGTGTGTATGGAGCAGAGAATCCATGAGTGATTCCCATTGTATCCAGATAGAGATCAAGTCCAGTGTTCTTGAATTCAGTGCCATTGTCACTTCTGATATGCTTGATCTTCACGCCATAGTTGTTCATTGCTCGATTTGCGAAGCGCCTGAAGACATCTTGCACTTCAGTCTTGTAAAGAATTATATGAACCCATGTGTATCTTGAGTAGTCATCAACAATGACGAAGCCATAGAGACAGGCAGTTGTTGTGAGGGTGGAGTAGTGAGTAGGTCCAAATAAGTCCATGTGTAGCAGCTCGAAGGGTTGAGATGTAGTCATGACTGTCTTCGAGGGGTGCTTTGCCCTTGTCATCTTTCCAGCTTCACAGGCACCACACAGATGATCCGTCTTGAACTTGACATCTTCGATGCCTATGACATGCTTCTTCTTGACAAGTGAGTGCAAATTCCTCATGCCAGTATGCCCTAGCCTTCGATGCCAGAGCCAGCACTCTAAAGCTTTTGTGAGAAGACATACGGCTAGCTGCGGACCTGCTGAGAAATCTACCATGTATAGATCATCTTTTTGATACCCTTCAAAGACTAGAGATTTGTCAGATTCCATTAGTACAAGACAACGATATTTGCCAAATATCACAATCATGTTCAAGTCACAAAGCATCGAGACAGACATTAAGTTGAACCCAAGGGATTCAACAAGCATCACTTTATCCATGTGTTGATCCCTAGAGATTGCAACTCTACCTAGACCCAATACTTTGCTTTTACCAGTGTCAGCAAATGTGATTTGACTCTTGTCGGATGGACGTAGGGTTGAGTCCATGAGAAGACTTTGATCACCAGTCATATGATTAAGGCATCCGCTGTCAATAATCCATTCTGAAGCTTTTGGCGACATGCCCTACAGTGCAGTTAGGAGGATAGGCTTCACAAGGTATGTTGTGAAGCGTAAGGAGTTTATGCATACTAGGATTATCACAGCTTAGATCAAGATTACAACACACAGTATGACAGTTGAAAGATTCATATATGGAATACATAGTAAGTCATTTTATCATGCGTCCCTTTATGTTTTAGGTCTCCAGCAATAATATCGGACGCCATTGATTGCTGGCTGGAGACCGTATTTTGCAAAAGAGAGTTAATTCTTCTTGACCACCCACATTTTCAGGGGTGGCGTAGAAGCAATGAGTCTAAGTGCAGCATCTGAGAATTTCGGCTTTGAAGCCCTAGCAAATAGCCTTGTAGGAGATGAATAATACTCATGTGAATAAGCAGAAAAGTTCTTAGTTCTATGAACATAGCGGTTTGAAGACACATGCTCATATTCATAGTCTGAGTATGATTTCCCTGCAAAACATTGGCGTTAGGGTGACTCAAGTGAGTCCTGTGTTCGTATGAAGCCGTTGGACCATATGATGCCTTTGGTCTGGGGTTTGTCTTCTTCCCTGGTGGTGTCATGATGACATTCACTGGGAGATTCTCAAGGCAGCTTTTGGGAACCCAGATCTTCTTCATAGGAGGTCCATTCCTGCAGTTAGTACCAATATACCTGGCAAACACTTCACCATTTTGATTTTTGAACAGTTTATAGTTTGCATCAAAGGATTCATCAATGATAACAGGATTAGCACAGGTAAATCCAGATAAAGTGGATGGATCCACTGAAGGTTCCTTTGCAGCAACCCAAGTGGTTTTGGGATACTGCTCAGGCTTCCAGTAGGAACCATCAACATTCATTTTCCTCTCGAACCCAACACCCTCTTTCCTAGGGTTTTGTTTCAGAATCTGCTTTTTGAGGACATAGCAGAGTGTCTGATGTCCCTTCAAACTTATGTACATCCCCGTTTCAAGCAATGTCTTCAACCTAGCATTTTCATCAGCAATAGTAGTGGTATCCTCCGCAGAGGGGTTAGTAACCACATGAGTAGTTGAAGACAATGAAACAGCAGCAGAAGTGGAACATTGAGCAACAGATGTAGCGTTATCACGCTCAATGCATTTTAAACATGGTGGTTCAAATCCGTCCTGAGCGGGACTGATCTGTTGAGCGCGAAGTGACTCATTCTCTTTTTGAAGATCTTCATGAGTCGCTTTCAATTTCTCAAGCTCTTGCTTCCTTTGAAGACAATCATAGGAGAGCTTTTCATATGTGGTTGAGAGCGTCTCATGAAGACTTTCAAGTTCTTGGTACTTAGCATGAAGATTTTTTTATGTCTTCTACTAAGGACTGTGAACGTGTCATTTCCGTGTCCAACAGGTCATCGCTTTTGTCTAACAGTTTTTGAGTATGTTCCATAGCCCTTTGTTGTTCAGTAGCAATTTTAGCAAGTGTTTTGTAGCTGGGTTTGGATTCGCAATCAGAGTCATCTTCACTTGATGTTTGAAAGTAAGCATCGTGTGATTTTACCTTGGCACCACGTGCCATGAAGCAGTAGGTGGGAGAAGGATCGTCTTCATCATTAGCTTCAGCGTTGGTGCGGAAGTCATTTTCTTAAATGTTGAAGATGGACTTGGCGACATAGGCTGTGGCTAGAGCCAGACTTGCAACGCCAGGGCCAGACTCCTCTCCAGATTCCACCTCCGCCTCCTCAGAAGCAGACTCCTCCTCTGAATTCATTTCCTTGCCAACAAAGGCACGAGCCTTGCCTGATGAGCTCTTCTTGTGTGATGAAGACATGGAAGAAGACTTTGAGGATTTCTTCTTCTTCTTGACATCAGAATCATATTCCTTGCTCTTCTTCTTCTTCTTCTCATTGTCCCACTGTGGACACTCAGATATGTAGTGACCAGGTTTCTTGCACTTGTGGCAGGTTCTCTTCTTGTGGTCATGGGTGGAAGCTTCATCATTCTTGGAGCTGGATCGTGAAGACTTTGTGAAGCCCTTCTTCTTGGTGAACCTCTGAAACTTCTTCACAAGCATGGCAAGTTCCTTTCCAATGTCTTCAGGATTATCAGAACCGCAGTCAGATTCTTCTTCAGATGAGGAAACCACTTTTGCCTTCAAGGCGCGAGTTCGGCCATAATTGGGACCATAGATATCTCTTTTCTCAGAAAGCTGGAACTCATGTGTGTTGAGCCTCTCAAGTATATCAGACGGATCGAGTGTCTTGAAGTCAGGACGTTCTTGTATCATGAGGGCAAGGGTGTCAAAGGAGCTGTCAAGTGATCTCAGCAGTGTCTTGACGATTTCATGCTTGGTAATCTCAGTTGCGCCAAGAGCTTGAAGCTCATTTTGTGATATCAGTGAGATGATCAAACGTGAGCTGAACATTTTCATTGTCGTTTCTCTTGAAGCGGTTTAAGAGGTTGCGAAGAACACTGATTCTTTGATCTCTCTGGGTTGAGACGCCTTCGTTGACCTTGGATAGCCAGTCCCAAACTAGCTTCGACGTTTCCAGAGCACTCACATGGCCATACTGTCCTTTGGTCAGATGACCACATATGATGCTCTTTGCAGTAGAGTCTAGTTGAATGAACTTCTTGACATCAGTGGGGGTGACACCTTCACCAGTTTTGGGAATGCCATTCTTGACGACATACCAGAGGTTGACATCAATGGCTTCAAGATGCATACGCATCTTATTCTTCCAGTAGGGATATTCAGTTCCATCGAACACGGGGCAAGCAGCGGAGACCTTGATTATCCCTGCAGTCGACATAGCTGAAACTCCAGATGGTTAAACCGAATCACACAGAACAAGGGAGTACCTTGCTCTAATACCAATTGAAAGTGCTACTATCGACTAGAGGGGGGTGAATAGGCGATTTTTATGAAAGTCTTCAAAACTTGTAACTTTCGAAGACAAACAATAGAAATGACCTAATTGTAATGCAGCGGAAGATAAACTACCCAAAGCAAGACATAGTCAAGTATAGAGAAATATGAAAGTACGGGACTAATAGCAGCTAGGTAGAAAGGATCAGAATGGAAGATAGTATGAAGCCACTCAACAGTAGTAGTCAAGCAATGAAGTCAAACAGATATACAGATAGGCAATGACTTCACGAAGACAAACTAAAGTAAGGTTGGGAAGGGATAGAACCAGTTGCTTGTTGAAGACACATGATTTGTTGGACCAGTTCCAGTTGTTGTGACAACTGTACGTCTGGTTAGGGAGGCTGAGATTTAACTCAGAAGACCGTGTCTTCACCTTATTCCTCTTGAGCTAAGGACACCCAGTCCTCGCCCAATCACTCTGGTAAGTCTTCAAGGGAGACTTCCAAACCTTCACAGACTTCGTTCACCGGCAATCCACAATGACTCTTGGATGCTCAGAACGCGACGCCTAACCGGCTGGAGGATACACAGTCCTCATGTGTAATAAGTCTTCAGGTCACACAGACAGAAAGACTTCAGTGATGCCTAACACTCTTTGGCTCTGGGTGTTTGGGCTTTGTCCTCGCAAGGATTTCTCTCTCTCTCTCAAATGCTTCGAGGTGGGTTGCTCTCAAACGACAAAAGCTGTAACTAACTCTGAGCAGCCACCAATTTATGGTGTAGGGGGTGGGCTATTTATAGCCACTGGGCAACCCGACCTGATTTGTCCAAAATGACCCTGGGTCACTAAGGAACTGACATGTGTTCCAACAGTCAGATTTCAAACACACGCGACAACTTTACTTGGGCTACGAGAAAAGCTGACTCATCCAACTCTGGATAAGGTTTGCTCTCATTGTCTTTGCTCGAAGACATATGATTTGAGTTGAGCATCACTTCAGTCACTCTGACTTAGTTCACTTGGACCCCACTTAACAGTATGGTGGTTCCTATGACTCAACAAAGAAGAAAAGGAAACAACAAAACTACACAGTCTTCGCGCTCCATAGTCTTCACGCAATGTCTTCTCATGTCATAGACTTCAATATGAATATCTTCTCATACCACCATTGTCTTCAATGTCTTCATACATTTTTAGGGGTCCTCTCCGGTAGGTAACCCGAATCAATGAGGGACACTACCTGCGTTATCCTGCAATTCTCACAAACGCATTAGTCCCTCAACCAACTTTGTCATCAATACTCCAAAACCAACTAGGGGTGGCACTAGATGCACTTACCTAATCTCAGGGACACACACGAACACAAACGCAAACCAACAAACCAGAGAAACACGAGCGAAGGTCCAATGAAAGGAAAACAAAGAGACACGACTCGTAAGTCCTACACTCTCCACTACAGAAAAAGACACATCCGTGACATTTTGGGACGAACGAATTTTTTTCCTGTCATGCTTATGACACTTCTATGACGATAATTGTGACAAAACCCGGTATCATCATAGATGTGGTGGGCTCCTACTTTTATGACAAAAAATCATGACAGAAAATGGGCTTTTTGTCCTGGGAGGGCCGAAGACGCAGCTGCATGACATTCTTTGGGCCGTGCATGACGGAAAAAACTGTGGTAGAAGCGAGGGCGAGGAAAATATCGGGGAGTTTCCGGTTACGGTGGGTAGTCGGGGGCCGAGCGATGAATGTTTCTCTCGTACACGTACACACATGGGTGCGAGGCGTTGGCTCTAACTGAACCCGAGCGAGGCGTCGCCTAACTGAACCCGAGCGATTGCACTACAGGCTACTCGTTACTGAACCTGAGCGATTGATCGATGGCTGTTAACTGAACCCGATCGAGCGATTCCTTCGCAACTGCTACTAACAGAAGCCGATCTATGCTGCCTCTGGATGAACAGTGAGCGTTGTTGGGGGGGGGGGCGGTTTGGATGAACAGTTCCTGGTGGGGGGTTGGATGAATAGGACCCCGTGGTGTTGCCGCTGGATGAACAGGACCCCGATCGATCGAGCCGGTTGGGCGTGGATGAACAGGACCCCATGGAGGGCTGGATGAACAGGATCCCGTGGAGGGAAGGTTGAATAGTAGCCGGTGGAGGGCTGGTGTCACGCCCAATATGCGACCCTATCCAAAAGGAACTCGAAGGTCCCACCAAGGATAGACCCGCATATTGGAACGCTTTTGCAAGGTGGATATCATTACATCAACATTACATAATAGATGGGGATACATACATAAGGCATACAATGCCACAAGAATACAACATCACATCATACAAGAACAACATCCGACTACGAATGAATCATAAACAGAAACTCAAACAATATCCACCCTGCTAGCCCAGGCTGCCGACCTGGAACCTATCCCCTGATCGAAGAAGCAGAAGAAGAACTCAACGCAAGCAAGCATCACTCTCGCGTCATGATCATCGCATGAACCTGTACCTGCAACTGTTGTTGTAGTAATCTGTGAGCCACAAGGACTCAGCAATCCCATTACCATGGGTATCAAGACTAGCAAAGCTTAAATGGGAAAGGAAGGGGTAAAGTGGTGAGGTTGCAGCAGCGACTAAGCATATATGGTGGCTAACATACGCAAATAAGAGCGGGAAGAGAACAAGCGGAACGGTCGTCAACTAGTAATGATCAAGAGGTGATCCTGAACTCCTACTTACGCCAAACATAACACAGAAACCGTGTTCACTTCCCGGACTCCGCCGAGAAGAGACCATCACGGCTACACACACGGTTGATGCATTTTAAATCGGATCAGGTGTCAAGTTATCTACAACCGGACATTAACAAATTCCCATCTACCAATAACCGCAGGCACGGCTTTCGAAAGATTATACCCTGCAGGGGTGTCCCAACTTAGCCCATGATAAGCTCTCGCGATCAACGAAGGAATAGACCTTCTCCCAGGAAGACCCGATCAGACTCGGAATTCCGGTTTACAAGACATTTCGACAATGGTAAAACAAGACCAGTAAAGCCGCCCGATGCGCCGACAATCCCGATAGGAGCTGCGCATATCTCGTTCTCAGGCAACACCGGATAGGTCAGCCTACGAGGAACTGTCAAGGGGGTCCCATAAATCACCCGACCGCGTAAGGAACGCAAAATCCGGGAACATAACACCGGTATGACGGAAATTAGGGTGGCAAGAGTGGGACAAAACACCAGGCAAAAGGCCGAGCCTTCCACCCTTTACCAAATATATAGATGCATTAATAATATAAGAGATATTGTGATATCCCAACATAAACCCTGTCCACCATGGAGCAATCTTCAACTTCACCTGCAACTAGCAACGCTATAAGAGGGGCTAAGCAAAGCGGTAACATAGCCAAGCAACGGTTTGCATAGGAAAGGTGTCAAAGGTTAGAGGTTCATGGCAATATGGGATGGCTCGATAAACAGGTGATAGGTAGCGCAGCATAGCGATAGAACGAAGCAACTAGCATAGCAATGATAGTAGTGAGATCCAGGGTAGCGGTCATCTTGCCTGAAATCCCGCTAGGAAGAAAAACGAGTCCGTGAAGAAGACGTACGGATGAAGCTGAACCAACCGTAGACGAACGAATCCTCACGATCGCAACGAAACAGGAACTAACAAGAAGAAGCACACAACATGGTAAACACACCACACATGAACAAGGCATGATGCACAACAAGCATGATGCATGACAAGGCTATATGAAGCTACTCATGGCAAGAGATGATGCAAACAAGAGCAACACGTCAAAGCAAGTTTAAATGAGGCCGGGAACAACATATAACAATTCCGGTAAGTCCTCATATGCAAATTTCGAAATTGGTACAGATCTGAATAAACCTTATGTTCAAGTTGTTAAACAGCAAGTTAAGATGCACCAAGATGATCTACACGAAATTCTAGTCAAGTTACATATAAAGTTCATTTAGTTCGGAGCTACGGCCTAGAAGATATGAGCAAAACAAGTTAAACATGGCATTGATGCAAAATGCACCCAAACATCAAGCAAACACTCCAAAACATGGATGCAACAAGATAATATGAAGCTACACACAAAAACAAGCAAGTATCATATAGAGCACACTCAAAACGGAGCAACGGTTCAACACAGACACCATATACAAGTTATAGCAACAATCTGTCCATAACAGCAACTAGGCATCTTGCAAGCATCAAAACAACAAGCTACAGCATCTCAACATAATAACAAAAGGCATGGGCATGATGTACAGGTAAAGCATAACAAAACATGAACACTGAGCTATCCCCAGAAATCACTAGAACATCCTCAAACACACATGGAAAGATTGCAAATATTAACAGTTACAGACTTCTCAGGAAATAACATCAGGTTGCAATGTTAAGAGTTATCAAACAGCATGTTACAGGAACTTATCATGGCAAACAAATGCATGGCATGAATCTACTAAGTGCATAGAACAAAAGTCCCTTACTGACCAAGAGCCAAAAAGGATCAGAAGATATGATGGCACCCATGTAAACATGGCAAGTTACATTACAGATTCATACATGGCAGAAACAGAATTATGAAGGCATGTAGATGAGCTTGTGCAACTCACTACAGAGCATTACATGGCATGAAAAGGCAACCAACAGTAAGAAAACATGTTTATGAAGCTAATCATGGCAAGAGAAAGTTCATAGGGCACATGGATCACTAACCATAAGCATGGAAGCAACTGAACTTAATGTTAACAGGCTGACAGCAACATTATATAGCAACTTTGGAGCAAGATATGAACAATCTACAGCAAGCTATAAATGCTACCAGGGGCATGGATGGATAGAGCATGACATGTAGATCAAAACATGTTTATAGAACATCTCCAGATTATGCATAGAATGATTAGTAGCAACATGTTTATATAGCATCACGAAATAACAGATTCAGCCTAGCAAAACAGCAACATCATGAACCCTACTTAACAAGCTCGAATCACTCACCACAAGTCATTGCATGACAAGATAAGAATAGAATCATCAAGAAGACATGTTTATGTAACCAACCAAGGTAAGAACAAGGCCATATCATGATAGGATCAACTATAGCAACCTTGGCCAAATGGAATAACAAGTAAACAATCTGCCAGGAAACATTTTGAAGCAAAAGTAGAGCACTCAAATGACATGCTAGACTACTCCATAATTGCAACAAAGGGCATGAATGGATAGAGCATAATCATATGTTCAAAACATCCTTACTGAAGTAACTCAAACTATGCATGGATCTCTCTGTAGCATCATGTTTACATGGCATGAAAATAACAGCAGACAGGGACTAAAATCAGCAACATCACGATGCCTAGTTTGCATGCTTGTGCTAGTCACCACATTGATCACAAAAATACATGGATAGCACCACTGGAAAGATGGCATGTCATATATCAAAACACATGTAGACATCAACCTCATAGGATGCACACATCAATCATGGCAAAAATGACAAATGAGCAAGTTATAACAGTTTCAGCAGATTAACATCAACATGCACTCTTCCAACAGCATTTCGGGCATCAAGATGAGCTCAAATGAAAATGATGCAATGGAATGAAATGATCTACTCGTCGAAGCGAACAATTTGACATATTACACGCATGAAAAAGAGCTACGGATGCAGAGATACAACAGGTCAAAGTATGCAACATTTTATGAGTTTCTGGGGACTTAGCAGTTTTTCAGAACGAAAAAAAACAGAGCGAGTGTTATATAGTTATATCGCGCACGGGCGGGGGTTTGCGAGCGGCTCACCATGGGCCTGGCCCAGTTGTAGAGGAGGTGAGGCAGGCCGGTGGGAGGAGCTGGGCTGGGCCGACGGCCGGGCTGCGGGGTCCATGCGGGGCTGGTCCGAGCGGGCACGGTTAACGGGCATGGGAGTTGCTCGCTCCCGAGGACATGGCGGCAGCGGCGGCTCGATTCGGCTGGAGCTCACCGGAGCCAGCGAGGAGGAGGCCGGGGCGCGAGGGGTGGCCGGATCCGGTCGGTCCTGATCCATTCCGGCCGGATCCGGAGGCAACACGCGACGGGATGGGGCGAGGAAGCTCCGGCGGCGGCGGCGGCTTCCTGCAGAGAGAAACGGGGAGATGAGGGAGAGAGAAAAAAGGAGAGGGAAAAGGAGGGGACGACAGCGGGCGGCGCGACCTGGGGCACCGGAGGAGGTAGCCGGCGGTGAGGTGAGCGGCGGCAGGGTCGGGCGGCGCTGGGGTAGAAGAGCTCAGCTCCTTCGAACCAGATCGGGGCGAGGGAGCAGGAGGCAACGCGGTCGGGCCCCGATGGGCTCGCGCGGGCCGCGCGCGGGCTCGGGCGGGCTGCGGCTTGCTGAGGTGCCGGGGCGCGAGGTGGCGCTGCGGGATTGGCCGGGGTGACGCTGCGGGGTGAGGTGGCGCGCGCTGGTTGGTCCGGGCGCGGTGGCGGCGGCGCCAAGTGGCGATGCTAGAGCGGGTGGCGCGAAAATGGAGGTGGGAGGCGGCGGAGATCCCGAGGAGGAGGGGGGATTGCTGCGGCTGGGGTTAGGGAAGGGGTAGGTTGTCCAAAAATGGAAGGAGGGGATTAAATAGGTAGGGGTTAGGGTTAGAGGGGTTTTTGGAGCGTTTTGGAGCCTTCGGATCACGATCCGACGGTCCGGGGCAGAGGGAGACTAGGTGAGGGGTTGGTGGGCTGTGTAGAATGCATTGGGCTGAGAAGAGAGAGAGGCCCGACAGCAGCTTCGGAGACCGAAACGTCCGACGAATATACCGGCTATATCGCGGTTATATATTTAACGGTTGGGCAGTCAAACGAACCCCGAATGCGACGAAACTTGGCAGGCGGTCTGTCTACACTATAATAAGACCGCACGACAAGTTGCAACCCATTCCGAGAACATTTTTATGCCACTTAAAAAATAATATTTCGGAGGTGCCGCGGGCGCGTGCGAGTGTGTCCGGACTCGGAACGGGCAGCGGAGATAACTGACGGAACCCGAACGGATGCAAGTTTAGAAAACATGCAGATGAAATGCAGGTGATGACATGGCAAAGTGCAACACGCAAGCAAACGACATGGCAACAGCGGCGAAAAACTGGCAGACACCTGGCGCATCGAATCCGGGGCGTTACAACACTCCTCCACTAACAAGAGATCTCGTCGCGAGATCTTAGGACCGAGACGGAAGGGAAAAGGAAATGAGGTGAACAAGAACTGAAGAGAAGAATCAAAGAATCGAGAGCACTCGAGAAGTAGAGAGGAACTACGAGCATGACAAGAATCAAAAGCTGAGATAAGAAACGAATAAGACTGAAAGGATTTAGGCAGCACTCCTGCTGAAAATGGAAAGAATAGAACACGAGCTCGAGAGGATGGAATGATACTTGATGAACTCTTGAAGAATGAATTAAAACATGAAGAACCACCATGAATAACTCCTGTAACAAAAGGATGATGAGATAGAGTTGAAAGATAAAAAGAATAAGATTAAAGCTTGCGAAGATTTAGATGTAGGTTCCGACGAAATGGCCAAGTAAATTTGAACTCCGGAAAAGAAAAGATGAAAAAACTTGGAACTAGAATTTATTCATCAAGAACAAACTCCGAAGAAAGGGAATAATCACTTGGATGAAATAAGAATAAGATTTCTTGTATGCTTATCCTTCATCAAATTAAATTGACGACAAGCAATGAGTTTTGCATACTACTTATTCTTCTTGAAAAGGATTGAGAAGTGACATAGCGCCACCTTTAGGAGGGTCTTCAATGAACCACCGGTAGGATTGGGAAGAACGAATGAATTAACATGATAATCAAAGAAAAAGAATCTTGAGCGAACCACCGTGAGAATTCAAAAATGGATGATGAAAGAGACTTAGTCACCAGGAAGAATTAGAAGAACCAATAGGCAAGAGGGGATTTAGATGCAAAAGAACGAAGAGATCACGAGCTGATTAAAGAACACTTGCACGAAGCACCGGGATAAATGGATAATAGTAGCTGAAATGAGAGGACGAAGAATTCTTTTGGAACGATGGCCTCCGGTGAGAAGAAATGGAAAAACAACTCCTGACATACTCCGGATGCGTGAAAAGAATATCTGACAAATGGAATAATTCGAGGGGAAGATATGAAGCTAGAACCATGAATCTTCGAGAGAACGGTCAAGACTTAGAGGAAAACTCTTCTTCGGTCTTCAAATGATGACGAGAAACACCACCAAAATTAATGAGATACTCCGGAAGAATGAAAAGTGAAGAGGTTGAGCCAACAATGAAATGATTTGAAATCGATCTTGGAAAAGGCATCTAACTGATGAAATTCATACTTACGTCAAACTTTGAAAAGAATTAAATAATAACTCCGGGGGAATTAGAAGAGTCAGGTAAGATCCTGGGAAAAGACCTGTGGGTTAGGGCCCACTGAAGAGAAAACATCGTTGGAAAGGAATGTTGAACATATAGATGATGCACCGGAACAATTGAAATATTTGAATGAGGTGACAACCTCGAATTAATTCAAACACAGACGAATCTCCCTGAGATGTCTTGAACACTCCGGAAGGATAAACTGGCGAGAGGCGAACGAGCAGGGAAAACACTTGAGCCGAGGGAAAGAATATAATCAACACCGTAAATTGGAATTGAATCCACCGGAAAGGAAAAGAGATGAAGAATGACGAATGAGACGAGAATTCACCGGTTGAAATAATTGACGAAAGACTAAAGAGGCTTCGCACAAATGAAATTGATGCTTGAAAAAGACTCAGACTCCGGGAAGAAGAGGGTGGGAGGGCGGGAAAACAAAGGCAACTTGGAAGGGGAACCGACGAATAACTTGAAGAGAAAACACCAGTTGAAAACATTGAGGAAAGAAAGCAAAGACTTCGCACGAGTAGAAAGCATACTCGATTACGGACTCCGGTTTCGAGAAGAAAAAGGGGTGGGTGGGTGGGAAAAGAAAACAACTGAGGATTGAACTTGGCAACGATGAAGAGAGCCGAGTCGACTTGACGAGAAATGCACCGGAACAAAAGAGCCGAGGAACAATGATCGGAAAACCCACTGCGTGATCCTAATGAAAAATTTGAAGGGGAAGAGGAATAGTTCAAAATACCTACGTTAAGATTCCTTACCAGAGCGACGAAGGGGACTAAGGAGTAAAAAGAATTCCTACTCTCCGATATAACTAGACTCCGAAAATAGTTTTCTTCTAGACTCAACAACGACCAAACTACGCGATCAATCAAGGGGGCTCCTAGGGTCGGTCGAGGCTCTGATACCAACTTGTCACACCCAATATGCGACCCTATCCAAAAGGAACTCGAAGGTCCCACCAATGATAGACCCGCATATTGGAACGCTTTTGCAAGGTGGATATCATTACATCAACATTACATAATAGATGGGGATACATACATAAGGCATACAATGCCACAAGAATACAACATCACATCATACAAGAACAACATCCGACTACGAATGAATCATAAACAGAAACTCAAACAATATCCACCCTGCTAGCCCAGGCTGCCGACCTGGAACCTATCCCCTGATCGAAGAAGCATAAGAAGAACTCAACGCAAGCAAGCATCGCTCTCGCGTCATGATCATCGCATGAACCTGTACCTGCAACTGTTGTTGTAGTAATCTGTGAGCCACGACGACTCAGCAATCCCATTACCATGGGTATCAAGACTAGCAAAGCTTAAATGGGAAAGGAAGGGGTAAAGTGGTGAGGTTGCAGCAGCGACTAAGAATATATGGTGGCTAACATACGCAAATAAGAGCGGGAAGAGAACAAGCAGAACGGTCGTCAACTAGTAATGATCAAGAGGTGATCCTGAACTCCTACTTACGCCAAACATAACACAGAAACCGTGTTCACTTCCCGGACTCCGCCGAGAAGAGACCATCACGGCTACACACACGATTGATGCATTTTAAATCGGATCAGGTGTCAAGTTATCTACAACCGGATATTAACAAATTCCCATCTGCCAATAACCGTAGGCACGGCTTTCGAAAGATTATACCCTGCAGGGGTGTCCCAACTTAGCCCATGATAAGCTCTCACGATCAACGAAGGAATAGACCTTCTCCCAGGAAGACCCGATCAGACTCGGAAACCCGGTTTACAAGACATTTCGACAATGGTAAAACAAGACCAGCAAAGCCCCCCGATGCGCCGACAATCCCGATAGGAGCTGCGCATATCTCGTTCTCAGGGCAACACCAGATAGGTCAGCCTACGAGTAAAACCAGACCTCGAGTTGCCCCGAGGTGGCCCCGCAGTCTGCCCGGTTCGTTCCAACACTTAGACAAGCACTGGCCTGGGGGGGCTAAAATAAAGATGACCCTTGGGTTAATTACTCCCAAGGGAAATATAGGTGGTGGTGAGGCAAATGGTAAAAGTCAATGTTGGGCCTTGCTGGAGGAGTTTTATTCAAAGCGAACTGTCAAGGGGGTCCCATAAATCACCCGATCGCGTAAGGAACGCAAAATCCGGGAACATAACACCGGTATGACGGAAACTAGGGTGGCAAGAGTGGGACAAAACACCAGGCAAAAGGCCGAGCCTTCCACCCTTTACCAAATATATAGATGCATTAATAATATAAGAGATATTGTGATATCCCAACATAAACCCTTTCCACCATGGAGCAATCTTCAACTTCACCTGCAACTAGCAATGCTATAAGAGGGGCTGAGCAAAGCGGTAACATAGCCAAGCAACGGTTTGCATAGGAAAGGTGTCAAAGGTTAGAGGTTCATGGCAATATGGGATGGCTCGATAAACAGGTGATAGGTAGCGCAGCATAGCGATAGAACGAAGCAACTAGCATAGCAATGATAGTAGTGAGATCCAGGGTAGCAGTCATCTTGCCTGAAATCCCACTAGGAAGAAGAACGAGTCCGTGAAGAAGACGAACGGATGAAGCTGAACCAACCGTAGACGAACGAATCCTCACGATCGCAACGAAACAGGAACTAACAAGAAGAAGCACACAACATGGTAAACACACCACACATGAACAAGGCATGATGCACAACAAGCATGATGCATGACAAGGCTATATGAAGCTACTCATGGCAAGAGATGATGCAAACAAGAGCAACACGTCAAAGCAAGTTTAAATGAGGCCAGGAACAACATATAACAATTCCGGTAAGTCCTCATATGCAAATTTCGAAATTGGTCCAGATCTGAATAAACCTTATGTTCAAGTTGTTAAACAGCAAGTTAAGATGCACCAATATGATCTACACGAAATTCTAGTCAAGTTACATATAAAGTTCATTTAGTTCGGAGCTACGACCTAGAAGATATGAGCAAAACAAGTTAAACATGGCATTGATGCAAAATGCACCCAAACATCAAGCAAACACTCCAAAACATGGATGCAACAAGATAATATGAAGCTACACACAAAAACAAGCAAGTATCATATAGAGCACACTCAAAACGGAGCAACGGTTCAACACAGACACCATATACAAGTTATAGCAACAATCTTTCCATAACAGCAACTAGGCATCTTGCAAGCATCAAAACAACAAGCTACAGCATCTCAACATAATAACAAAAGGCATGGGCATGATGTACAGGTAAAGCATAACAAAACATGAACACTGAGCTATCCCCAGAAATCACTAGAACATCCTCAAACACACATGGAAAGATTGCAAATATTAACAGTTACAGACTTCTCAGGAAATAACATCAGGTTGCAATGTTAAGAGTTATCAAACAGCATGTTACAGGAACTTATCATGGCAAACAAAGGCATGGCATGAATCTACTAAGTGCATAGAACAAAAGTCCCTTACTGACCAAGAGCCAAAAAGGATCAGAAGATATGATGGCACCCATGTAAACATGGCAAGTTACATTATAGATTCATACATGGCAGAAACAGAATTATGAAGGCATGTAGATGAGCTTGTGCAACTCACTACAGAGCATTACATGGCATGAAAAGGCAACCAACAGTAAGAAGACATGTTTATGAAGCTAAGCATGGCAAGAGAAAGTTCATAGGGCACATGGATCACTAACCATAAGCATGGAAGCAACTGAACTTAATGTTAACAGGCTGACAGCAACATTATATAGCAACTTTGGAGCAAGATATGAACAATCTACAGCAAGCTATAAATGCTACCAGGGGCATGGATGAATAGAGCATGACATGTAGATCAAAACATGTTTATAGAACATCTCCAGATTATGCATAGAATGATTAGTAGCAACATGTTTATATAGCATCACGAAATAACAGATTCAGCCTAGCAAAACAGCAACATCATGAACCCTACTTAACAAGCTCGAATCACTCACCACAAGTCAATGCATGACAAGATAAGAATAGCATCATCAAGAAGACATGTTTATGTAACCAACCAAGGTAAGAACAAGGCCATATCATGATAGGATCAACTATAGCAACCTTGGCCAAATGGAATAACAAGTAAACAATCTGCCAGGAAACATTTTGAAGCAAAAGTAGAGCACTCAAATGACATGCTAGACTACTCCATAATTGCAACAAAGGGCATGAATGGATAGAGCATAACCATATGTTCAAAACATCCTTACTGAAGTAACTCAAACTATGCATGGATCTCTCTGTAGCATCATGTTTACATGGCATGAAAATAACAGCAGACAGGGACTAAAATCAGCAACATCACGATGCCTAGTTTTCATGCTTGTGCTAGTCACCACATTGATCACAAAAATACATGGATATCACCACTGGAAAGATGGCATGTCATAGATCAAAACACATGTAGACATCAACCTCATAGGATGCACACATCAATCATGGCAAAAATGACAAATGAGCAAGTTATAACAGTTTCAGCAGATTAACATCAACATGCACTCTTCCAACAGCATTTCGGGCATCAAGATGAGCTCAAATGAAAATGATGCAATGGAATGAAATGATCTACTCGTCGAGACGAACAATTTGACATATTACACGCATGAAATGGAGCTACGGATGCAGAGATACAGCAGGTCAAAGTATGCAACATTTTATGAGTTTCTGGGGACTTAGCAGTTTTTCAGAACGAAAAAAAACAGAGCGAGCATTATATAGTTATATCGCGCATGGGCGGGGGTTTGCGGGCGGCTCACCATGGGCCTGGCCCAGTTGTAGAGGAGGTGAGGAAGGCCGGTGGGAGGAGCTGGGCTGGGCCGACGGCCGGGCTGCGGGGTCCATGCGGGGCCGGTCCGAGCGGGCACAGTTAACCGGCACGGGAGTTGCTCGCTCCCGAGGACATGGCGGCGGCGGCGGCTCGATCCGACTGGAGCTCACCAGAGCCAGCGAGGAGGAGGCCGGGGCGCGAGGGGTGGCCGGATCCGGTCGCTCCTGATCCATTCCGGCCGGATCCGGTCACTCCTGATCCATTCCGGCCGGATCCGGTCGCTCCTGATCCATTCCGGCCGGATCCGGAGGCAACACGCGACGGGATGGCGGCGAGGAAGCTCCGGCGGGGGCGGCGGCTTCCTGGAGAGAGAAACGGGGAGATGAGGGAGAGAGAAAAAAGGAGAGGGAAAAGGAGGGGACGACAGCGGGCGGCGCGACCTGGGGCACCGGAGGAGGTAGCCGGCGGTGAGGTGAGCGGCGGCAGGGTCGGGCGGCGCTGGGGCAGAGGAGCTCAGCTCCTTCGAACCAGATCGGGGCGAGGGAGCAGGAGGCGACGCGGTCGGGCCCCGATGGGCTCGCGTGGGCCGCGCGCGGGCTCGGGCGGGCTGCGGCTTGCTGAGGCGCCGGGGCGCGAGGTGGCGCTGCGGGATTGGCCGGGGTGACGCTGCGGGGTGAGGTGGCGCGCGCTGGTTGGTCCGGGCACGGTGGCGGCGGCGCCAAGTGGCGAAGCTGGAGCAGGCGGCGCGGAAATGGAGGTGGGAGGCGGCGGAGATCCCGAGGAGGAGGGGGGATTGCTGCGGCTGGGGTTAGGGAAGGGGTAGGTTGTCCAAAAATGGAAGGAGGGGATTAAATAGGTAGGGGTTAGGGTTAGAAGGGGTTTTGGAGCGTTTTGGAGCCTTCAGATCACGATCCGACGGTCCGGGGCGGAGGGAGACTAGGTGAGGGGTTGGTGGGCTGTGTAGAATGCATTGGGCTGAGAAGAGAGAGAGGCCCGACAGCAGCTTCGGAGACCGAAACGTCCGACGAATATACCGGCTATATCGCGGTTATATATTTAACGGTTGGGCAGTCAAACGAACCCCGAATGCGACGAAACTTGGCAGGCGGTCTGTCTACACTATAATAAGACCGCACGACAAGTTGCAACCCATTCCGAGAACATTTTTATGCCACTTAAAAAATAATATTTCGGAGGTGCCGCGGGCGCGTGCGAGTGTGTCCGGACTCGGAACGGGCAGTGGAGATAACCGACGGAACCCGAACGGTTGCAAGTTTAGAAAACATGCAGATGAAATGCAGGTGATGACATGGCAAAGTGCAACACGCAAGCAAACGACATGGCAACAGCGGCGAAAAACTGGCAGACACCTGGCGCATCGAATCCGGGGCATTACAGCTGGTTGAACAGTAGCCGGTGGAGGGCTGGTTGAACAGTAGCCGGTGGATGGCTCGATGATCAGTAGCCCATGGAGGGGTGGGTGAATAAGACCCCGTGGAGAGGGTTGGTTGAACAGTAGCCAATGGAGGAGCGCATGGTGGAAGCTGGATGAACAGGAGCCCGTGGATGAACAGTCACAGGTGGAGGCTGGAAGGTTGATGGTGGATGAACAGTAGCCTGTGGAGGCTGGAGGCGGTCGACGGTGGATATGAATAGTATCCCGTGGAGTCCCGTTTTGCTGTACGCCACACCCCTCCCGATGAACATGACCCCCCTTTCGACCGTAGCGCTCCAACACAAGTCTGTTTCCTCCGTTTTGTGGTACGCCACACCCCTCCCGATCAACAGGACCCCATTTCAACCGTAGAAGGTCCAATAGAAGTCTGTTTCCTCTGTTTTGCGCTATGCCAGACCCCTCCCGATGAACAGGATCCCGTTTCGACCGTGGCCGGTCGAACACAAGGCCGTTTCCTCCGTTCTGCGGTACGCCAGGCCTCGTTTCCATCGGTTGTTCCGTCCAAGCCCTCCCGATGAACATGATGACGCATTCCGTTCCGACCTAGCCGGTTGGCTCCCCATGAACACGACGACGACGCAGTTTCTCCGTTCCGACCCAGCCATGTACATGAGTCCTGGCCATACGTATGCGTGAGTAGGCGTTCGAGACCTTGCACGTATGTACGTACCTGGTCGTATTTACTTTCTTGCACCCTGGCCGCTGTACGTACGTGTACATGCTACGTGCACGCCTCTACTACGACACGTGTGCGCCTCTACTACGACACGTGCGTGCCTCTACATCGACCAGTATATACGTACATGTTCGCGACCAGAATGACAACGCTACATATGCTTCTACTAGGTGGGTCCCGACTGTCAGGCACTTCCTTGTGTGTGAAGATGTAGTTGGTGGGTTCCAACAGTTAGGGGGCGAATCATTTTGTTTTGCCCATAATATGGACGCATTTCCTTGCATGCGAAGATGTAGCTGGTGGGTCCCAGTAGTCAGGGGGAAAACAATTTTTTCACAAAATACGGTGGCCTGTCCGGTGGGTCCCTCCTGTCAGGTGGAGGAATAATTATTTTGCACGTAACAAGGAGGCACTTCCTTGCGGCTGCCATGGACCCAGCTGTCAGCCTCTCCACATACAGTACTCTTTCGATGGAAGTCATTCCTTGACCATGTTGACCACACCGCACCGAGAGCACCAGGGCGGTGGACGATGGCGAGGCCTAGGAAGGGGACGACGCAGAGCCAGGGAAGACGTGGCAGTGGAAGCCCACGCGGAGAGGAGTACGACGGTTCACTGGTTCGACTACGGTGTGAGGCCGCCATCGCCGCAGAATAACAGGGGTTGTGGGCGAGTAGAGGGATGGCCTGGCCAGCGGTGGGAGTAGTAGGGGGCCGTGAGGCCTCCGCGACATCACATCCAGCCATGGGAGGCAGGAGCATGCGTCACGACCGGCGCTAGTTTGGGCGGCTAGAGCCAGAAGACCAGAGGTTGAAGAAGCAATACGGCCGTTGGATGGACATCGTACGGTCACTGGAGCTAGAATAGTTCATATTGACTAAGTTGACAAAGCCCTCCATCCCCGTCAACTTAGTAGGCCCACAAGTCAGCCTCCCACTAAGCTGGGTCCCAGCTAGCAGGGGGAGTATCTATTTTTTTGTGCGTAATAAGGAGGCACTTCCTTGTGTGCAAAGATATAGCTGGTGGGTCCGACCTGTCAGCGGGGCAAACGTCTTTTTCACGAAATACAAAGACCCTTCCGGTGGGTCCCAGATGTCAGGTGGAGGAATCATTATTTTGCGTGTAATAAGGAGGCATTTCCTTGTGTGCGGCCGTGGACCCAGCTGTCAGCCTCTCCACGTACAGTCCACGTCCGATGGATGTCTTTGGTTGACTACCTTGACCAGGCCGTGCCGAGAGCACCAGGGCGATGGACGACGGCGAGGCCTAGGAAGGGAACGACACGGAGTCGGGGAAGACTTGGTTGTGGTTTCCCACGTGGTGGGGAGTGAGGGAGTCATGTATTAGGGGGTATCCGGACAGCCGGACTATATACTTTAGCCGGACTGTTGGACTATGAAGATACAAGACTCAAGACTTTGTCCCGTGTCCGGATGGGACTCTCCTTTGCGTGGAAGACAAGCTTGGCGATTCGGATGATAGATCTCCTTCTTTGTAACCGACTCTGTGTAACCCTAGCCCCCTCCGGTGTCTATATAAACCGGAGGGTTTGGTCCATAGACATCGAGGTATGGACGGCGATGCAGGAGAAGAACAGGAAGCACCACCCACGGGGCGCTGGACCGCCACCTCCTCGTATGATACATATATGATGGACACTGCCAAAGAAACCAATGGCGATGAGGCAATAGAGGATAAGCCATCAAGGAAGAAATCAAAGCATGGGCGTCATCGGCGCCGCTCTAAGACCCGCCACAGCAATGCCGGCACATGAGATGAAAACAATCCGGATGGTGCCGAAGATGAATACAACCCCGATCAGCCTGCCTCCGAGCAGGCCGGACAGGAAGACGGGCAGGTTAGCCTAGACGAACACGCAACAGACGGATACTTGGAGGAGGACAACTACATGCCCCCCTCCGAAGACGAGGTGAGCCTCGGCGACGATGAATTCGTCGTGCCTGAGGATCACCTAGAGCAGGAGCACTTCAAGCGCCGGCTTATGGCCACTGCAAGAAGCCTGAAAAAGAAGTAGCACCAACTCCAAGCTGATCAAGATCTGCTCATAGGCAGATGGATTGAGGTCCTGGCAGCCGAGGAATATGGACTCGAGTGCCACACCAAAGGTTACCCAAAGCACAAGTTGTTACCTCAACTCGAGGAGGAGGCCCTAAATCCCACACTACCATCACATGACAAGGCTGAACGGCCACCTCGTGGCCGGGATAAAATGGCGTATCAGCCTAAATACCAGCCCGCACCCCCACGCCAATACACTACGGCCCGGGGCAATAGGCAGGACCTGCAAGACATACTGGAAAACAAGGCAGGACAGCCAAGATCGATCTACAGATCGCGGGGGCACGCCCCAACACGGGACGATGATCGTCATGCCGGATACATTATCAACGAGTTCGGCCAGGCCGAACATAGCCGACCAGACTTATTCGAACTGCGTAGCAACATAGCCGGCATAGAGGCGCTGCACACCCCCTCTGCTTCACTGACGAAGTAATGGATCACGAATTCCCAGAAGGGTTTAAACCCGTAAACATCAAATCATACGATGGCACAACAGACCCCGCGGTATGGATCAAAGATTTCCTTCTCCACATTCATATGGCCCGCGGTGATGATCTACATGCCATCAAGTATCTTCCCCTTAAACTCAAAGGACCGGCCCGACACTGGCTGAATAGCCTGCCGGCAAATTCCATCGGCAGTTGGGAAAACCTGGAGGACGCGTTCCTCGACAACTTCCAAGGCACTTACGTGCGACCACCGGATGCTGACGACTTGAGTCACATTACCCAACAGCCCGGAGAGTCAGCCAGGAAATTCTGGACTCGGTTCCTAACTAAAAAGAACCAAATTGTCGACTGTCCGGACGCCGAAGCCTTGGCGGCTTTAAGCATAATATCCGCGACGAGTGGCTCACCCGACACCTCGGCCAAGAAAAACCGAAGTCCATGGCGGCCCTCACGACACTCATGACCCGCTTTTGCACGGGCGAGGACAGCTGGTTGGCTCGCAGTAGCACCACGCCAAGAAACTCCGACACTTCAGATGTCCGCGATAGTAACGGCAAACCACGACACAACAGACATAAGCGTTAGAACAACGGCGACAACACCGAAGACACGGCAGTCAATGCCGGATTCAGTGGCTCAAAATCCGATCAGCGGAAAAAGCCATTCAAAAGAAACAATCTGGGATCGTCCAGTCTGGACCGCATACTTGATCGCTCGTGCCAAATCCACGACACCCCTAATAAGCCAACCAACAACAATAATAGAGATTGCTGGGTATTCAAATAGGCCGGCAAGATAAATGCCGAAAACAAGGACAAGGGGCTGCACAGCGTCGATGACGAGGAACCCCGGCGTCCGAACATGGGGGGACAGAAGAAATTTCCTCCCCAGGTGAAAATGGTAAACATGATCTATGCCACCCACATTCCCATACGGGAATGAAAGCGAGCACTAAGGGACGTCTATGCGATGGAGCCAGTCACCCCAAAGTTTAACCCATGGTTAGCCTGTCCGATCACTTTTGATCGTAGGGACCACCCTACCAGCATCCGTCACGGCAGTTCAGCCGCACTGGTCCTTGACCCAATTATCGACGGATTCCACCTCACGCGAGTCCTTATGGACGGTGGCAGTAGCCTGAACCTGCTTTATCAGGACACAGTGCGCAAAATGGGCATCGATCCCGGAAGGATCAAACCCACCAAAACCACCTTTAAAGGTGTACTCTAGGAGTAGAGGCCCATTGTACGGGCTCCATAACACTGGAAGTGGTGTTCAGATCCCCGGATAACTTCCGAAGCGAGGAGTTAGTCTTTGATATCGTCCCTTTCCATAGTGGCTATCATGCACTGCTTGGACGAACTGCATTCGCTTGATTCAACGTGGTACCACACTATGCATACCTCAAGCTCAACATGCCAGGACCTCGCGATGTTATAATAGTCAATGGAAACACAGACCGCTCTCTCCGTACAGAAGAGCACACTACGGCCCTTGCGGCAGAAGTACAAAGCAGCCTTCTCCGGCAGATCACCAATTCGGTGACAACAACCCCGAACACCGTCAAGAGAGTCCGGAGTACTCTGCAACAGGATCGCCAGGCACGCCAAGAGCGTGACTAGCAGTCCGGCCTCCGCCATAGCCCCATTCAGGCAGCATTTGTGCCGCGCGTACACAATTACGCACTCAAAATACCATGGGCATAGGCAGAGGTGCAACGGTGATGCGGTCCACAGTGCGTCTCAACCGCCACAAGACCCGCACACTTTAATAACCTTCTTTCTCTTTTAGGACCCTACTTTCGGGTAGCCCCTTCAGAGATCCGGATCATCAGACTTATCACAGGAGGGAAGACCAAGGAGGAAAAAGGCTTCGCGCACAAAGGGAATACCCAGGTGGTATCTGTCAATGATCGTTATACCTGTTTTATATACCCGCATGCGGCTCGCCCTTGGATAGGACATGTCAAATAGTCCTATTTGCTTCTGCTTAAACGCATTAATTGTACACCTACGCTTGGACGTATTGTTTAACAATGGGAAATAATATATAGTGTCAGCTTATTAGTCCTATCTTCACATTTTTCCTAACAATGTTTACTTAATATTGCATCCGTACACTTTAGTACGTTCAGTTTGCCAGGGGCTTCTTACGGTGCCCCATAATACAGCAAGATAAGTCCGAACACTTTCTATAGTGCGGCACCCCAAACTTATAGCATTATGTGCATAAGCTCCGAATCATGTCTTGGGTCAATAGTTGGGTTTGCCCGACTCCCTTGTTTGGTACCTTACGTTCCGTTATATCGGCTAAGGTAGCGCAGGGAGAACTATAGCGACTGTGTCCCAGTTCTTCCGGACGAGCACTTCAGTAGAGAAAGCCAAAAACTAACTATCATGATGCGGCGAGAGCTGGTCGCTGTTCGAGAGGTCTCAAATCCTTAAAGATTTTTTCCGCTTCAGGCGAGGAATCGACCTTGTCCGATTTAGGCGTGTATAGCGCCCCTATTCGGCTTTCCGAATTCTAGGGGCTTCGCCAAAATTTAAAATTGTACACTTCTATGGCTAAGTGAGAGTTATAAAGCCGCTTAGTCCGATTGCCTTGTTCGCTGCGCCAAACACCTCCTTAAAAGACCGATTTTTTTGGATAAAGAGTGCTTGGGTTTCCACGAACACCCCACTACTAGTTACGTGGGGGAGGAAGCCGACGAGTGGCCTACTTTCAGAATTTTATAAACAGCCGCACAGAAGGTAATATTTTAAATCAACAAAGCGCCATATAGCGCAAACGAACAACTTTTCATATTACAAAGATGACATGAGTACATTGACTCAAAGATTATGTCCTTGGTACATTCATCGGCCACGAGGCGAGCGCCTTTCATAACGCCATCATAATATTTCTCGGGGTAACGATGCGCCTTGCCCTCCGGCGGTCCATCCTTCACCAGCTTCTCTGCATCCAGCTTGGCCCAATCCATCTTCGCATGGGCAAAGGCCCGGCGGGCACCCTCAATACAAACAGATTGCTTGATAACTTCAAGCCGCGGACATGCATTTACCATCCTCTTTATAAGGCCGAAGTAGCTGTTGGACAGGGGCTCACCAAGCCACATCCGGACTATGAAGTCCTTCATGGCCACTTCGGCCGCCCTGTGGAGTTCAACCAATTGCTTCAGTTGGTCACTCAGAGGCATTGGGTGTTCGGCTCCAGTATACTAGGACCAGAACAACTTCTCCGTCGAGCTCCCCTCTTCGGCGTGGTAGAACTCCGTGGCATCCGATATGCTGCATGGCAGATCTGCGAATGCCCCTGGAGAGCTCCAAATTCGGGTAAGTAAAAGAAATGTCTCCTCCACATGCTTGATTTGCATAATGAATGCCTTACCCGCCGCTCTCTTCTTGGCCGCTTGGATCTCCTGTTGGGCCTTTTGGGCGTCGGCCTTGGCGTCTTTCGTGCCCTGGAGGGCCTTTGCAAGCTCAGACTCTCGCGTCTTGAAGTCATGCTCCAAGGACTCGAACTTCTTGCCGAGCTCCTGGAGCTCTTGCTGTACCTCACCCACCGTAGCATCTTGCTTTTCATGCTCAATACGCTCCGCGGCCGCCTTGTCTTCGGCCTCGGATAGTGCTTTCTTCAGGGCCGCCACTTCGGTCGTGGTCCCTATTAAAAAATCATGACCCCTTTTTTTAGCATCACCATTTTTTTCTCCTATATATGACACATGGACGGGGTATCACTCACCTGTGTTCTCTTCGAGCTGCCTCTTCGTGAGGCTGAGCTCCTCTTCGGCCCGCTTCAGGTCTCGTTCGAGTCCGGCGACCTCTGCTATGCGGGCAGTAGCGGCAAGCAGCACCGCCTGCTTATTCACATAGACACATACTGTTAGATTCCCGCGGCTTAGAGTTGACCCTCTGTTTGGCTTTTCTATTCGAACACCAAACAGAGTATCAGGGGCTACTGTCTATGGGGTGATAATTTCTCACACTTTTGACTACTTACCTCAAATCTTGTTAGGAGGCTGGTGCAGGCTTTGGTCAATCCTCTTTTGGCGAACCGAACCTTCTGAATCACCGTACTCATAAGAGTACGGTGCTCTTCATCAATGGAAGCGCCGCGAAGCACTTCCAAGAGACTATCCGACGCCTCCGGCGCGATGGAGGTCATCAGCACGGCCGACTCGCCCTCCCTAGCGAGGGGCTGCCTACTCGAATCTGGAACCTTTGGAGGTTCCGGTCAGTGTTTGGCTGGGAGCCCAACTTGCTGCGGCTCTTCTCAGCATAATCTATGGGGATCTTACCCCCATGTGCCCGGCATTTGGAATTTCGCCTTGGGGCGTCGCCAGAGCTGCCTCCCCCTGCTCTGGTACCCTTTGGGACAACACCTCCATGTCGTCCGTAGGCCAAGGGGATGTGGCCGTCGGGAGCGAATTCATTGCCGAATCACTCAGAGACCCATCCGAAGAAGATACCTCGGGATGGGATCTAGCCAGACTGCATATGCGTGTTCGGTGTTGTAATAAACTATGAAGTCAAGTCGCACGAGAGGTATTACAGAGTGCGGATACTTACGATCTTGCCAGGGGCTTGCCCCTGGGTAGCCACTCCTCCTCGCTATAGGCGGCGGTTGTGGAGTGGTCCGGAGGAAGGGTCCGTCCCTTCTTGGACCCTTCGGCCTCCCCGGAAGGGGTGGCCTTCCTCTTCTTCTCCCCCTCATTTTGGGAGAGAGGGTTTTCGTCCTCCTCCTCATTGTCGTTGGAGGAGTGCCCCCGGTGTCTTCGGATGATGAGTCCGGCACCACGTTGCGTCGGGAACTTCTTCTGGTCCCCGTGGCCTTTTTCTTGGCCTTCTTCTCCGGCACCTCATAGGGTGCCGGAGCCAGCATCTCCGTCAGGAGTTTGTCTGTTGGGTCCTTAGGCAACAGAGTCGGACAGTCGATCTGCTCCGCAGTCGCCGCATATTCCTGTTAAAATCAGCACAGTGGCCTAAGTTTCTCCCACGAATATACGGAGGAAGGGCGCATCTTGCGAAGTGTAGAATGCTTACCGCATTGGCCTAGCGCCTGGCGCTGAGTCCGCGGTCCTCAGAGGTGGGAGGAGGAACTTTGCTGGCCTTGAACAACACCTTCCAGGCGTCTTTGTGCATCGTGTCAAAGAGCTCTTGCAGTGTCTAGTGTTGGGCCGCGTCGAACTCCCACAGGTTGAATGTCCGTCTTTGACACGGGAGAATCCGGCGGAATAGAATGACCTAGACCACATTGACCAGCTTGATATTCTTGGTTATCATGTTCTTGACGCAGTTCTAGAGTCTGGTCAGCTCCGCGGATGCACCCCAGGCTAGGCCCTTCCTCTTCCAGGAAGTGAGCCACACAGGGACACCGGACCGGAATTCGTGGGCTGCCACCCAGTTTGCGTCGCGCGGCTCGGTGATGTAGAACCACCCCGATTGCCACCCCTTCACGGTCTCCGCAAAGGAGCGTTCAAGCCAGGTGACATTGGGCATCTTGCCCACCATGGCACCACTGCACTCCGCCTGCTGGCCGACCACTATCTTTGGCTTCATGTTGAAGATCTTTAGCCACATGCCAAAGTGGGGCCTGATGCGGAGAAAAGCCTCGCACACGACGATAAACGCCGAGATGTTGAGGATGAAGTTAGGGGCCAGATCATGAAAATCCAGCCCACAATAGAACAGAAGCCCGCGGACAAATGGGTGGAGGGGGATGATGTCTACTACTCTTCTTGTAGACGTTGTTGGGCCTGCAAGTGCACAGGTTTGTAGGACAGTAGCAAATTTCCCTCAAGTGGATGACCTAAGGTTTATCAATCCGTAGGAGGCGTAGGATGAAGATGGTCTCTCTCAAACAACCCTGCAACCAAATAACAAAGAGTCTCTTGTGTGCCCAACACACGCAATACAATGGTAAATTGTATAGGTGCACTAGTTCGGCGAAGAGATGGTGATACAAGTGCAATATGGATGGTAGATAAAGGTTTTTGTAATCTGAAATAATAAAAACAGCAAGGTAACTAATGATAAAAGTGAGCGTAAACGGTATTGCAAGGATAGGAAACAAGGCCTAGGGTTCATACTTTCACTAGTGCAAGTTCTCTCAACAATAATAACATAGATAGATCATATAACAATCCCTCAACATGTAACAATGAGTCACTCCAAAGCCACTAATAGTGGAGAACAAACGTAGAGATTATGGTAGGGTACGAAACCACCTCAAAGTTATTCTTTCGAATCGATCTATTAAAGAGTTCGTACTAGAATAACACCTTAAGACACAAATCAACCAAAACCCTAATGTCACCTAGATACTCCATTGTCACCTCAAGTATCCGTGGGCATGATTATACGATATGCATCACAAAATCTCAGATTCATCCAACCAACAGAAAGTACTTCAAAGAGTGCCCCAAAGTTTCTACCGGAGAGTCAAGAACGTGTGCCAACCCCTATGTATAGGTTCATGGGCGGAACCCGCAAGTTGGTCACCAAAACATACATCAAGTGGCACATGATATCCCATTGTCACCACAGATAAGCACGGCAAGACATACATCAAGTGTTCTAAATAAAGACTCAATCCGATAAGATAACTTCAAAGGGGAAACTCAATTCATCACAAGAGAGTAGAGGGGGAGAAACATCATAAGATCCAACTACAATAGCAAAGCTCGGGATACATCAACATCGTGCCATAGAGGGAACACGAGAGAGAGAGAGATCAAACACATAGCTACTGGTACATACCCTCAGCCCCGAGGGTGAACTACTCCCTCCTCGTCATGGATAGCACCGGGATGATGAAGATGGCCACCGGTGATGGATTCCCCCTCCGGCTGGGAGTCAGAACGGGCTCCCGAGAGGTTTTTGGTGGCTACAGAGGCTTGCGACAGTGGAACTCCCGATCTATCTTGATTTCTGATGTTTTTAGGGTACGTAGGTATACATAGGTGAAAGAAGTCAGTCGGGGGGTGCTCGAGGGGTCCACGAGACTGGGGGCCGCACCCTATAGGGGGGCGCCCCCTATCTCCTGGGCTCCTCAAGGGTCTTCTGACTTGATCTCCAAGCCTCCAGGATGATATTCTTCCAAAAAATCACGATGCCAAAGGTTTCATTCCGTTTGGACTCCGTTTGATATTCCTTTTCCTCGAAATACTGAAACAGGCAATAAAACAGCAATATGGGCTGGGCCTCCGGTTAATAGGTTAGTCCCAAAAGTAATATGAAAGTGTAAAATAAAGCCCATAATCATTCAAAACAAGTAATATAATAGCATGGAACAATCAAAAATTATAGATACGTTGGAGATGTATCAGGGGAATCCCAGTCCACGGACAAAGTGGGCGAGGAACACGACCCTCTCGTGGGGTCCCGGAGTCGGAATGATCCGCCCTGCATCTGGAAGCCAGTGTGCAATATTTGCGGCCAAGTATCCGGCCGCCCATAGCTTCGTAATGTTCTGCTCCTTGACGGAGGAGGCCACCCACTTGCCTCCCGCTCCGGACATGTTTGGCTGTGCGGAGAAGGCGATAACTAGGGTGCTGCAGCTTGAGAGTGCGAGAATGGATGAGCAAAGGAGGAAGAAGGCGTGGGTAAGAATGGGAGATCCTTATCCCTTTACAGAGGTAGTGAAAACAGTGCGCCTCCCCGCTTGCCTGATAAAATCGCTTATTTTCCAAGCGCCGCGGTTGGGTTAACCGTACCCGTATTAATGAGGATCCCATGATAAGAGGACAAGATCTCTGCTTCGACAAGACGTGCCGAGGAAACCGCCTCACAATATGAGCGGTGGCTGGTTGGGAATAATGACTCAGCCATGGTGTGATGTCACGTTATCTAAAGTTGTTAGCAGATTATATTTGTGGAATATTGTTCTCTCTACGGTGGTATGTGAAAATCGTCTTGTAGAGCCGGACACGATTTAAGTGTTTGAGATTCACTTTGGAGTATTCAGAGATGGAACCCGCCTTGCAATGCCGAAGACAATCTGCGCGCCGGACTCATAGTCATTGAAGCCTGGTTCAGGGGCTACTGAGGGAGTCCTGGATTAGGGGGTATCCGGACAGCCGGATTATATACTTTGGCCGGACTGTTGGACTATGAAGATACAAGACTCAAGACTTTGTCCCCTGTCCGGATGGGACTCTCCTTTGCGTGGAAGACAAGCTTGGCGATTCGGATGATAGATCTCCTTCTTTGTAACCGACTCTGTGTAACCCTAGCCCCCTCCGGTGTCTATATAAACCGGAGGGTTTGGTCCGTAGGACAACAACAATCAGAATCATAGGCTAGCTCCTAGGGTTTAGCCTCTACGATCTCATGGTAGATCAACTCTTGTAATACTCATATCATCAAGATCAATCAAGCAGGAAGTAGGGTATTACCTCCATCAAGAGGGCCCGAACCTGGGTAAAACATCGTGTCCCCTGCCTCCTTTTACCATTAGCCTTAGACGCACAGTTCAGGACCCCCTACTCGAGATCCACCAGTTTTGACACCCACATTGGTGCTTTTATTGAGAGTTCATCTGTGTCGTCGCAGCAACGCTCGATGGATCCTTCAATCATCAACAACAACACGGTCCAGGGTTAGACTTTTCTCCTCGGTCAGATCTTCGTGTTCAGCGGCTTCGCACTACGGGCCAATTCGCTTGGCCATCTGGAGCAGATCGACAGCTATACCCCTGGCCATCAGGTCCGGTGACAGCTACGGCTTAGATCTGCTATCCGACAATATTTGTAATATGGCACCTGCAGTAGCTCTGGACCTAAATCCGGGGCAAATCTCATCGTCCGAGGACGGGTGGATGGACCCTGCCCCAGAGGCCGTATACTCATCGGTGGCAGAGCTGAACACAGACTCCACCTCTAAGGAAGTTTGCATGACCGAACCCCCGGACTTGTGTCCGGCTGTAGGTTCCAGACCGTACGCACCCAGGCCCATCGAACCCGATTGGGCTCCGGTAATGGAGTTCACCGCTGCGGATATCTTTCAGCACCCACCCTTTGGTGATGTGCTAAACTCTTTAAGGTATCTCTCCTTGTTAGAGGACTCTTGGCCGAACTATGTCTGGCTAGAGGGGGATTCAGACGACGAGGAAAATCTCCACCCACCCACCACCCACTTAATAGCCCCTTTCGATGACGTAATAGACATGCTTGACTTTGACTCCGACGACACCGACGGTATGGACGTTGGCGCAGGGGACGATTTGGAACCACCACCCACAGGGCGCTGGACTGCCACCTCATCATATGATATATACATGGTGGACACGCCTAAGGAGGACAGTGGCGACAAAAAGGACACAACGGAGGATAAAACTCCTGGACAAAAGCCAAAACGACGGCGCAGACAACTCCAAAGGCAACAACAACCATATGGACCTAGCGATGGAGCAGGAGGAGCCAGGTCACGCAGAACATAGCCCGGAGCAGATGCCCGATCACAACGACCCCGAGGGCCAAACTCATCAACCTGCCTCCAGAGAAGAGTATAGTCCGGATGACGATGCATTCATCATCCCGAAAAACGTTTGGAATGATATAACCTCCACAGAAGGCTTATGGCTACTGTGAGAAGCCTAAAGAAGCAGAAGCAAAGGCTTAAGGCCGTGCAGGAAATGCTCAACTGCAGATGGAACTAAGTGCTAGACACTGAAGAAAAACATGTCGACGATCGCCACACAAAGAGCTACCCAAAGCACAAGCTGCTGCCAGAATTCGACGATGAGGCATTCCGCCGAAGAACAATACGACCAGTAGGCCGGACCAACCACTTCATGACCGCGATAGAGCAGCTACTAACGCCGCACACGATTTACGTGAGCTCCTGGACAAAAAGGTCGGCGCAACCAGGTCCATCTATGGATCTAGAGGACATGCTCCGGCGCAGGATTATGGTCATCAAAATGATTAGATTGATAGGATACCAGTTTAGAATCAACACCGGACACAACAACAGTCGACAACATGCCACAACATGTACAGATACAGAGTGGCTGCGCACCCTCTGTGCTTCACCAAAGAGGTACTGGATCACGAATTTCCACAGGGATTCAAACCCATGAACATAGAGGCATACAACGGAACGACAGACCCCGGGGTCTGGATCGAGGATTTTATCCTTCATATCCACATGGCTCGTGGGGACGACCTCCACGCCATCAAATACCTTCCCCTCAAGTTGAAGGGACCAGCTCGGCACTGGTTGAAAATCCTTCCCGAAAATTCAATCGGAAGTTGGGAAGAACTTGAGGACGCTTTAAGGGCCAATTTTCAAGGGACCTATGTCCGACCTCCGGACGCTGACGATTTAAGTCACATAATTCAACAGCCCGGAGAGTCCGCCCGTAAGCTTTGGAACATATTCCTCACTAAGAAGAATCAAATTGTCGATTGTCCGGATGCCGAAGCCCTAGCGGCCTTCAGGCACAGTTGTCGGTGTAAAACCCGGCGGATCTCGGGTAGGGGTCCCGAACTGTGCATCTAAGGCTAATGGTAATAGGAGGCAGGGGACATGATGTTTTACCCAGGTTCGGGCCCTCTCGATGGAGTTAATACCCTACTTCCTGCTTATTTGATCTTGATTGTATGAGTATTACAAGAGTTAATCTACCATGAGATCGTAGAGGCTAAACCCTAGGAGCTAGCCTATGATTCTGATTGTTGTTCTACGGACTAAACCCTCCAGTTTATATAGACACCGGAGGGGGCTAGGGTTACAGAGAGTCGGTTACAAAGAAGGTGATCTATCATCCGAATCGCCAAGCTTGTCTTCCACGCAAAGGAGAGTCCCATCCGGACACGGGACGAAGTCTTGAGTCTTGTAACTTCATAGTCCAATAGTCCGGGCAAAGTATACAATCCGGCTATCCGGATACCCCCTAATCCAGGACTCCCTCAGTAGCCCCTGAACCAGGCTTCAATGACGATGAGTCCGGCGCACAGATTGTCTTCGGCATTGCAAGGCGGGTTCCATCTTCGAATACTCGAAAGTAGATTAAGGACCATGTCCGGCTCTGTAAGATAATTTCTGCACACCACCATAGAGAGCATAACAATTTACAAATGTAATCTGCTGACAATTTTTCATGGTGTGCCCTTACGTCGCGGCCTGGCTCGAAACGGTTTTTCTCGGCCTACCACGACACGCACTGCAAGGAAGTTTTATTGGCACGCCTCGTCGAAGCAGAGATCGTGCTCCCCTTATTGCGGGATTCCCATCAATACGGGCGCGGGCAACCCCACTACGCCTGTTGGTATGACTCCGTGTTTTTAGGCAAGTCCCAAGCGGTTATCCTGAGGATGCTTGATATTCACCCCCTTTATAGAGGGGCCGAGGCCTATCCCTCTTTCCTCCCACACTTGCATCTTTCCGCATCTCGAGTTCCAACACCCGAAGCCCAAGCTTAGGCACTTCGGATCTTCAATCATGTCCGGATCCAACCTTCAAGGTCGGTGTATGGCCTCCTCTCTCACAGAGGAGGACATTGCGAAGCTTAGGGAGGTCAGATATCTGACCACCGACATCAAGCACAGGCTTCCTACTCCATGGCAGGTCATCCCTACTCCCAAGCCCAACGAGAGCGTCATATTTGTTTCTCACTTCCTCCGTGGCTTAGGTTTCACCCTCGATCCCTTTGTGAGAGGGCTCATGTTCTATTACGGGCTAGATTTTCATGATCCAGCTCCGTACTCCATCCTTCACATCTCTTTGTTTATCGTCGTGTGCGAAGCCTTCCTCCACATCACCCTGCACTTCGGCTTATGACTCAAGACCTTCAATGTAAAGCCGAAGGTGATCAAGGGGCGACAAGCGGAGTGCGGAGGCGCTGCAATAAGTAGAAACACCGATGCCCCATGGCCAGAGGGCTTCTTCCCGGAGGTGTCCGATCTATGGCAGCGGAGGTGTCCGATCAATGGCAGCGGAGGTGGTTCTACGTCACGGCTCCTAGAGGCACAAAGTGGGTGGCTGCCCCCGACTTTCGCTCGGGCCCTCCGCCTAAACTGGCGTCGTGGGCCAACGTGGGACTGGATTGGGGGCCTGCTAATGACGTACCGACATTGCAGAGCCGCATTCAGGAGCTTCTTGAGAGGGACATCAGTCTTGTCAGCGTAACTCAGGTAATTCTAGTCCGACGAATCTTGTCGTGCAAATGTCGGCCTCTCCGGATGTGGGAGTTCAACTCGGAAGGTCCGCAAACTATTCAACACTTCTTTGGCATGACGCTCAAAGGGATGTGTAGGTTATTCTTCGAACCACAAGTAAAGTGTCCGGACACCATCGAGGATGCGGGCCTGAGCTGCAACCGCCTAGATACCCAAGTAAGTAGCCTAGAAACCGAACACATCATTTATATTTATCACAACATTATTCTGAAAACATCCGCGGCCAGGATTGGCTCTGCAAGGCGGAGAGAATTAGGTGTCCGACACCACTTCCCGAAGGCTCGCCTATTCCTGCAATAGCCAGGATGCTTAGTCGTGTGCTAAGTCAAGTGCCCTCGGGGAAAGACGAAGGGAAGAACAGAGAAGCAGAGCTTCACACACTGCACACCCAAACCGGGGGAATTACTATTTCCATGAAGGAGGATAGTCGGGGAGGGGAATCTAAGGTCTCCTCCCCCCGCGGGAAGAAAAGGGCCGCCTCCAAAGACTTGGAGACGGAGGTGCCTAGACAAGGGAAGAAAACTTCACTAGGGGGCCTTGCCCCGGAGGGCGTCCTCACTGCGCCATGCCCGCAAACGGGCCAGCCCTTCGCCGAGTTGTAAGTTAATCGTAAATACAAAGCTACTGTTTCCTCCTCCGAGAACTATAACCAGGATCCATTCTTTGCAGTCCGGCTAGTAGCTCTTCTCGACGGAGTTCGTCTTCGGGGGATCTTCTTCCTGAGATGATGGAGAGTGAAACCACACCTGCCTCTCCGCCTCATGGGGCGGGTGACCCCGAGGTGTCGTCACGTAGGAGTCCAGATTCGTCGAGGCCAGAAGCTAATACTTCGGCCGCCCTGAGCCCGGAGCGTTCGGCTCCCACGGGGGGCAATAAGAAGGGTCCGGCACAGTCCGGCAACCGGCCCGACACGCTGATGGGCCTTCTGGAGCAAGCTACTCTCTCGGAGGATCACCGTTCCTTAATGGGCATGGTGCTTGAGAAGATTTCATCCGCTACAAGCGGGTTGAATGAAGTTTTTATGAGCCTGCTCAAAGGCTTTGAGGTACGTAATGAAATACGTAATTTTTTGGTTGTACCGCACGCGCTAGGTGTGCTCCGTATAGATAGTAGCCCCTGAGACTCTGGTTGCCAGCCCTAGGCGGCAAACAGAGGATCACACTATTAAGTAATGATCGCACTGCATTCATGCGCAGGTGGCTAAGGGTCTAGTGGTAGACCGGACCGCTGAATTTGCCGAACTGAGGCAACAGATTGAAGTGGTGGACGCCGACATCACGCTTGTGAACGAGCGGCATAACGAGTCACAGAGTATGTGCTCTATTTTCCTTATTTATTATAGGAAATATTAAGAGGAGCATAATGTTAATGTGATATGCTTCGGCTGCAGGCGGAGCTGCTGCCGTGGAGGCCCTGAGGGCGGAGCTTGCCCTAGCCAAGGAACAAGCCTGGGCTAGCAATGCGGCTGCCCTAAAGGCGGCCGAAGATTTGAGAGCCGAACAGGCTGCTCATCGCCGAAGTGAAGATAAAATAGCCGAGATGGCTGTGGAGCTGAGAGAGCCGCCGACCGGTATGAGCTCCTTGAAAAGGAGAATCAGGCGAAGTCCGCTGACCTGAAGAAGGCCCTTGATGCGACCAAGGAGACGCGTTCCGAAATTAGGGATGCACGGGAGGAGCTTGGACAAGCCAGAGAAATCACGGCTGGAAGCCCCTATTTGTTGCGGATGAAGTTCTTAGATCCAAAGTACGCTCCTCTGGATCGGTGCTGGAGCGCTGCAGACGCATATGCGGATCTGGCAAAAAGTACGGCTGATGCGACCAAGTTTTTCGAGGATAAAAAAGATAGTGAAGTTGAAAGGCTGTTCTGGTCGCAATTCAATGCTCCAACGTGCCTGTTGCCGTTGAGGGAAAGGATGGCCGCTATGGCCGAGCTCCATAGGTTGTCCGGTCTTGCAATGAGGTTTGTAATAGACCATCTATGGCCGAAGGGGCCGAAGCCGGATAGTTATTTTGGTTTAGTGCAACAATTCCTTGGCGCCGTATCACGAATCGATGCCATGAAGAGGTCGGCATGCATAGAGGGTGCGTGGATGGCTCTTGCCCGTGTTAAAACATATTGGGCAGATATGGAGGCCACCATCATTGCAACCCAGAATCCGGCGGGAAGCCAGGATCCAGCCGAGCACTATTTCGAGCAGGTAACAGGAGGTGCTCATTTAATAGAGGCTCAGTGCTCGAAGAGTGTCATGTTCGAGTGACAAATCGTTCCGTTGTAAAAACAATTGTATTTTAATTGTAGAGGCTATGTTTATACTTTCGCCCGAAAGTGTTATTGTGCCTCCTGTGCGGCCGTTTGATGTATATATAACCTGAAATTTAGTAGTCGTTGGCTTCAGCCCCCACGGATACAATGCGGGGGTGTTCGCAAAAATGTGCGTAATCACGCTTGATCCAACGTCTTGGTCCATTAAGGAGGTGATCGCACGTTGAACTAGGAAACCGGACTATAAAGCTTTAACACTTTCACTTAGCCATAGGAGTTTGACGGTGGGGCTACTAGGTAGCCCCTGGTACCTTCGCGTGCATCCGGATACGGGCGCGTGTGTACATGACCAGGAAACGGCCCTTCGTTAATGTGGAGGAATCCTAAAGATTCCGATGAGTCCTCGAGTGGTTGACCAGTCTCTCGCTATATCATGACAGTCAGTTTTCGGCTTTCTCTACTGAGGTGCTCATCTGGAATACTAGGGCACAATCGCAGTAGTTCTCCTTTGGCCGCCTTAGCCGATAGAAGCGGAATGTAAGGCAGCAAACCCAGGAGTTGGGCAAACCCAACATTTAACCAAAGACATGATTCGAAGCTGATGCATATAAGGCCAAACTCGCAATGCCAAACACTCCCGAAGGTATTCGAACTTTATAACATATACTGGGCTGAGTAGCGCCCTTGATTATGAACCCTGTATTTTTAGGTACGTGTGTTAGTTTGTCGTGGCGAAATGCCAATAACGCCAGTATCCCCTGTGGGTGTATTGAGTACCCATGGGATGTCAAGCAACAAGAGACAATAAAGAAGGTTTACATAGGGGCTTAATCTAAAGAGAAACCTTTGAGCGGGGCCCTACTGCACGTCTGCGCCTTTGTCTCCGTTGTGCCGTGTCCTGGTAGGGCGTCGCACGAATGGTGTCTGTAAAAAGGAAAACTCATGTAGAAGAGTATGGCGTAAGCGTGCGAAGAGTTGGTTATTATCAATGGATAGTAGAAGTGTAAGACATTGGCCTATTAATCAGGTCAAGCCAAAAGGTGGGCTTTATTGCATGTTTACAGCCCCTGATGCCCTCTATGGGATTACATGTCTAGTACCCAGCTCAGGTTTATCTGGGCTATTACCGACGATGGTGTGTCGGACTCGTCTAACCGTGTCCGTGGTCTTAACGACCGATCATGCGTTCTGATAGGAGAGGCCGCTTAGTGTCCGACTGCTAGAGCCGCCGCATACTCTTCCGCACGTAAGGAACGCTCTGTATTTCCATTAACAGTGATGACGCCACGTGGACCGGGCATCTTGAGTTTAAGGTAGGCGTAGTGCGGTACTGCGTTGAAGCGAGCGAAGGCCATTCTTCCGAGAAATGCATGATAACCATTTCGGAGGGGGGCGATGGTGAAGAGTAATTCTTCACTTCTGAAGTTGTCTGGGGAACCGAATGTCACCTCTAATACGAGGGAGCCCCTGCAGCGGGCCTCAACACCTGGTATCACCCCTTTAAAGGTGGTGTTACTTTGGCTGATTCTGGATGGGTCTATCCCCATCTTGCGGACATTATCCTGATATATTAGATTGAGACTACTGTCGCCGTCCATTAGGACACGAGTGAGATGGTATCGATCGATTATTGGGTCGAGCACCAAGGCAGCCGATCCTCCATGCCGGATACTAGTCGGGTGGTCCCTGTGATCAAAGGTGATCGGGCAGGCCGACCAGGGGTTGAGTTTGGGGGCGATGGGCTCTACAGCGTATGCGTCTCTGAGCGCATGTTTGCGCCTTCTATTTGGTATGTGAGTCGCGTAGATCATGTTTACTATTTTTAACTCTGGTGGGAATTTTTCTGTCCCCCAGTGTTCAGGTGGCGAGGCTCATCCTCGTCTTCACTTGGTGTTTCCCTTCCCTTGTGTTCGACACTTAACTTGCCGGCCTGCTTAAAGACCCAACATTCTCTATGAGTGTGGTTTGCAGGTTTTTCGAGGGTGCATGAATTTGGCACAATCTATCCAGGACTTTGTTCAGGCCGGACGGTCCCTCTTTGCTGCCTTTAAGTGGCTTCTTTTGTTGACCGCGTCAAGAGCCCCTGAAACCGGCGTTGACCGCCATGTTTTCCGGACTTTCTTCCTTGTTTCGATGCTTGTTTTTATTGTGTCGTCGCTTCCCATTGCCATCCCTAATTTCGGATGAGCCCGGGTCGTTGGTGCCTCTACGGGCCAACTAGCTGTCTTCACCCATGCAGAAGCGGGTCATAAGGCTTGTCAAGGCTGCCATTGTCCTCGGCTTTTCTTGGCCGAGGTGTCTAGCGAGCCACTCGTCTCGGATACTGTGCTTGAAGGCCGCTAGGGCTTCGGCATCCGGATAATCGACAATTTTATTCCTCTTAGTGAGGAATCTGTTCCAAAGCTTACGGGCGGACTCTCCGGGCTATTGAATTATGTTACTTAAATCGTCAGCGTTCAGAGGTCGGACATAGGTCCCTTGAAAATTGGCCCTGAAAGCGTCCTCAAGTTCTTCCCAACTTCCGATTGAATTTTCGGGGAGGCTTTTCAACCAATGCCGAGCTGGTCCCTTCAACTTGAGGGGAAGGTATTTGATGGCGTGGAGGTCGTCCCCATGAGCCATGTGGATATGAAGGATAAAATCCTCAATCCAGACCCCGGGGTCTGTCGTTCCGTCGTATGCCTCTATGTTCACGGGTTTGAATCCATATGAAAATTCGTGATCCTGTACCTCTTTGGTGAAGCACAGAGGGTGCGCAACCCCTCTGTATCTGGACATGTTGTGGCATGCTGTCGACTGTTGTTGTGTCCGGTGTTGATTCCGAACTGGTATCCGATCAATCTGATCGTTTTGATGACCGTAATCCTGCGCCGGAGCATGTCCTCTAGATCCATAGATGGACCTGGTTGCGCCGGCCTTTTTGTCCAGGAGCTCACATAAATCGTGTGCGGTGTCAGTAGCTGCTCTATCGCGGTCATGAAGTGGTTGGTCCGGCCTACTGGTCGTATTGTTCCCTGACGGAATGGCCTCATTGTCGAATTCTGGCAGCAGCTTGCGCTTTGGGTAGCTCTTTGTGTGGCGATCGTCGCCATATTTTTCTTAAGTGTCTAGCACTTTGTTCCATCTGCGGTTGAGCATTTCCTGCACGGCCTTAAGCCTTTGCTTCTGCTTCTTTAGGCTTCTCGCAGTGGCCATAAGCCTTCTGTGGAGTTTATCTCATTCCAAACGTTTTTCCGGGATGATGAATGCATCGTCATCCGGACTGTACTCTTCTCCGGAGGTAGGTTGATGAGTTCGGCCCTGGGGGTCGTTGTGATCGGGCGTCTGCTCCGGGCTGTGTTCTGCGTGACCTGGCTCATCCTACTCCATCGCTGGGTCTATATGGTCGTTGTTGCCTTTGGAGTTGACTGGGGCGTCGATTTTTCCAGCATTGTTATCGCTATTTTTACTGTGGTTGGACTTAGAGCGGCGTCTGCGCCTCGTTTTGGCTTTTGTCTAGGAGTTTTATCCTCCGTTGTGTCCTTTTTGTCGCCATTGTCCTCCTTAGGCGTGTCCACCATGTATATATCATATAATGAGGTGCCAGTCCAGCGCCCCGTGGGCGGTGGTTCCAAATCGTCCCCTGCGTCCACGTCCATACCGTCGGTGTCGTTGGAGTCGAAGTCAAGCATGTATGTTACGTCATCGACAGTAGCTATTAAGTGGGTGGTGGGTGGGCGGAGATTTTCCTCGTCGTCCGAATCCGCCTCTAGCCGGACATAGTTCGGCCAAGAGTCCTCTGACAAGGAGAGAGACCTTAAAGAGTTTAGCACGTCGCCAAAGGGTGGGTGCTAAAAGATATCTGCAGCGCTGAACTCCATTACCGGAGCCCAATCGGGTTCGACGGGCCCGGGTGCGTACGGTCTGGAACCTACAGCTGGACACAAGTCCGGGTGTTCGGTGTACGGTCTGGAACCTACAGCGGGGTCCATCCACCCGTCCTCGGACGACGCGATCTGCCCCGGATTTAGGTCCGAAGCTACTACATGTGCGATATTCCGAATATTTTCGGACATCAGATCTAACCCGTGCTCGTCGTGACTATTTGACGCTCCTGGCGCAGGCCTGAATCCGTCGAAGATCAAGTGTCCATGGATGTCGGCCGTGTAATTCGAAGTTCCGAACCTAACCTGATGGCGAAGGGCGTAGCTGTCGATCAGCTCCAGATGGCCAAGCCAATTGGCCCGCAGTGCGAAGCCGCCGAACACGAAGATCTGACCGGGGAGAAAAGTCTCACCCTGGACCGTATTGTTGTTGATGATTGAAGGAGCCATCAAGCCTTGCTGTGACGACATAGAGGAACTCTCAATGAAAGCACCAATGCCGGTGTCAAAACCGGCGAATCTCGGGTAGGGGGTCCCAAACTATGCATCTAAGGCTAATGGTAACAGGAGGCAGGGGACACGATGTTTACCCAGGTTCGGGCCCTCTCGATGGAGGTAATACCCTACTTCCTGCTTGATTGATCTTGATGATATGAGTATTACAAGAGTTGATCTACCACGAGATCGTAGAGGCTAAACCCTAGGAGCTAGCCTATGATTCTGATTGTTGTGGTCCTACGGGCTAAACCCTCCGGTTTATATAGACACCGGAGGGGGCTAGGGTTACACAGAGTCGGTTACAAAGATGGAGATCTATCATCCGAATTGCGAAGCTTGTCTTCCACGCAAAGGAGAGTCCCATCCGGACATGGGACGAAGTCTTGAGTCTTGTATCTTCATAGTCCAACAGTCCGACCAAAGTATATAGTCCGGCTATCCGGATACCCCCTAATACAGGACTCCCTCAGTAGCCCCTGAAACAGCCTTCAATGACGATGAGTCCAGCGTGCAAATTGTCTTTGGCATTGCAAGGCGGGTTCTTCTCCAAATCCAGTGTACCTGTTGTAGCGAACAGTGTTCGGCTTCCCATCAATGTTGTATTTGTCGGCTTCTGTGTTTCAATAATGGCTATCTCCATGTGTCGAGCGAATACGAGGAGCCGGAGCATTTTTACATTTGCCACCCCGACCCTACAGGCAAACCGTCTATTTGAAGAGACGGGGATCCTCAGATCCAAATCTCACCTTCTTCCCTCAAGCAAGCATTCAACAGAGCGCATCCGGAAAAAACCATTCCATCATGGTCGGTCGCCGCAGCTCCTCTTCTCGCTTCCCTAGCTCTAAGCCAGGCGATTGGGAAAAATGTTCTGTCCCCCACAGCCATTTAGTAGAGTTGCAGACCCAAGGGTTTCTTCCACCGGCGTACATGGTCCCCGTCCGAACCGGACTAGCCACCTACAACGGCGGGGCACAAGTGGAGAGATCTGCCAACCCATCTCAGGGGGAGCAGGTATGATTTGTCCAATATTTGCTAAGAGGTGTCGGGTTTCCAATCCATCGCGGGCTCCTGGAGTTCTACGGCCTCTAGTTGCATAAGTTTACCCCCGCCTCCGTGCTGCATATCGCATGATATGTTGCCCTCTGTGAATTATTCCTGGGCTGCGAGGCTCACTTCGAGTTATGGAAGAAGTTATTCTGCCTCGTCCCCCGTAATCAGGGGGGATCTATATATCAAGTGGGCGGAGCTGAAATATGGCGCATCGCCCAAACTGGATACCTGTCTGGCACTCCAAAGAAGGCATCTAAAGACTGGCCCTCGGAGTGGTTTTATGTAGATGATGTTCCCCTTCCGGATCCAGTCCGGACGGGCCTTCCTGAGTTTAATAACGCTCCGTTGAAGAAACACTAGAGTTGGTGCCCTCGGAGCCCTCAAGAGGAAGATGCCAGAGAAGTCCACTTCTTGATGGGCGGGATAAAGACACTGGCCCAATCAGGACTGACAATAGTCGAGGTTATGTCAATATGCATCATGCGAGGGGTGCAGCCACTTCAATATCGGGGGAAGCCCATGTGGCACTTCAACGGGGAAGACGATGCCACCCGCTGCGGTCGTAAAGGTCCGGACTCTGCCTCTGCTCTAGCGAAAATAATGTCCGATTTGTATGAAGGAGAAGAAGAGGAGTTCCTCCGCATCAAACCACAGGATGGATTTTCCATGTACAACTCCCCAAGCTGGGTGAGCCGTTACTCTTTACTCAACTCTATCCATTCTTGCGCCCTTCATCACAATCATTTACCTTGATATTTCTAAGCAGGAACTAAGGAAGGCCGTGAAAGAGTTCAACAGCCCCTCTCCGCAGCCATAGGATCCTGGCCGGGCCCTCGACCCCAGACTTGAAGAAGATCCGGATATATCTGTGGAGCTTGTCGACGGGACATTTTATCAGGCCAGCTACGACGGCGCCTTGGTGGCCATTATCGCTGATTATCCTGGACTGCTCCCTGCGTCGCGTGTAAGCAAAGCTGAAGCCTTAGCCTCTGAAGAGGATTCCTTTCTTATACCATGCCTTATGCACAAATATCGTATTTTTATAGAGACGGCCATCGGAATGCGGTGCCGAGCCCCTGGGGGCTCGTCAGCAAAGGGCATCCGGGCCGGGCAGGCTCAAGAGGAAGGCAGTTAGGGTCAAAACTCCATTGCAGAGGTATAGTTAAAATCCGCTCTATGATTATCATGTTTGAAATGTTACAGCATCCATCGTGTCCTGGCAGAAAGAGTAGTCACTAGACTATATCCGGAGATCCTGCCTGTCACGCCTCCCCCAGCCGGATTCCAGAACCGGCTTCAAGAGAGGAGGCCACTACGGGGCCGATGCCGAATTGTCCTTCAATAGAGGACGCGGATAGGCTCTCCGCCACGAATTCCGAAGTAGAGAGGGCCATGAATCACCGGCGCCGACGGGCCATACTTCGTAATGGTATCTTTTCTGAAGAGGCATTCAATGCCTTCAATTCAGGAGATGCATACATCTGAGCTCCCCAAGATGGACTCACCCGAGCGACGGACCAGTATGCAAAAGATATACGAGTAAGAAAATCTGATAAGCATGTGTATCAGTAGCCCCTGAGACTTGAAACAGTTGGAACAACTGATTTAAAGATCATTGTATGCACAGGTTCTTGTAGGGAAGAATACCCATTCGTCTCGAGAGCTAGAGGAGTGCAAGACCCAGCTAAGGGCCGCGGTTGCCAAACTAGAGGAATCCCAGAAGGCCTCATCTGGTAACGTTTGTCTCAATAAAGAAATTTCAAGGACATATACCAGTTAGTATTTGGCTTGCTTTCTAAGTCTAACAGAAAATTCTGCAGACAATCTCGGGGAGAATCCGGAGATCGGAAAAGATAGCGAGTCACATCTCCAAAGACAGCTAAAGGCTGGCGAGCGTGTGCTTATGCAAGTTAGGCAGGAGAAAAATAATCTCCAAGATGCCAACATCCGGCTGGGTGTCGAATTAGCAGATGTTCGAGCTCAGCTTGCGGACTCCGTGAAGGAGAACAGGAGGCTTCATCGCGGCATTTATGGTAAGTGCTTAAACGAACTGTAGTACAGTTCGGTGAGGAAGCGTATTAAAAGTGTTTATGTCTGTAGGTATGCTGACGGGCCATCCTAAAGAGGAGATGCCCGGGTCCGCAGGCGATTTGCTGCAAGATCTGTCACAACTGCACGGACGAGCTCGGCAGGTGATGCAGGATATTGCCCAGGCCTTGTGGCCTTCCGCTTCCCTGCCAGGAGGCATGGGGGAGCTCGTGGATATGCTTAAAGGAGCACGGCGGCGCTTCCGATTATGGAAGGTATCAGCCTGCCGACAAGGTGCACGGGAAGCCTGGGCCATGGTGAAGACGCGATACGCCAAGGCTGACCCGAACCATATGGCCGAAGTCGGATCGGTGGGTCCAGATGGGCAAGAGATTCCTGTAAATCTGGTGTATGACCAAGTAGCATTAGCCGCAATGTATTCCCAACAGGATTGTAGGCTAGATAGCCTATTGGATGGTATAGAGGAAGAATATAGCCAGTCCAAGTGACTATGTAATTCAATGGACATATGTAGTCCCTAGCCAGATTAAAAATCATTTGTCATGGCGGACCTTTTCGCTTTAGCCCCCGGACCCGACAGTCCGGGGTGTATCCAAATATCCACTTAGTTATGTAAAACCGGGGTATGTGTGGAAACCAGGCGTAGGGGTCATAAGTGCTTGAATAGACAAGTATCCAACTAGTTATGTTATATTACATGGGTAGTAAGAAACATCTTCCAGAGAGAATAGTTCCGTTAGGGGTTCCTTTCCCTGGGTATGCATGCATCGATGTGCATGTACGAACTTCGAACAAAAGCGCGGGATACAAAACATCTGGGGATTTACGTTGTAATAAACGAGAAAAAACATCTTTTATTCACCGACCGATTATTCCCTTAAGAACACTAGCTTTCGGCTTCACCCAGTCCGAGGTACACATCCGGCTGAACCGGCAGTAACAATCGCAGAGGTGCTCCCCTTATGCCCTAGCCGAATAAACGGGAACGTAGGGCATAAACACAAGAGCCAGGCAACCCAGCATGGACAAATCTTAAGTAATATCGATGCATATAGTGGTGAAGAAAAGGCACATATGGAAAAAGGACGCATATGTGGTAGGCAGGAAGCCATAAAAGTAATTGTATTTAGCTTCCATATAGGAAGCCCCCAGGTATGGTGAGCACACATAGTGCGGCCGGAGCAATCCTAACATCCACACTCTATTTTGTGTGAAGAAGGTAAAAAGAGCGAGAAGGGAAAAGTGGAGAACATAATTGAAAGAGCGGGGGTAAGGAGACGAACACTTAGTTCGGCACTAGGCGTAGAATCTCCGGAGTCTAGCTGCGTTCCATTGCTTCGGCTCGAGTCTGTTATCGGATGCATTGCATAGACGCTACGCTCCTCCGGTGAGAACTTTATCAATGATGAAGGGACCCTCCCACTTGGGTTGGAGCTTGTCCTTCTTCTTCTCCGGTAGGCGTAGAACGAGTTCGCTAATGTTATAAGTTTTGGCCCGCACTTCTCTGCTTTGATACCTTCGATCCTGCTGCTGATAGAATGCGAAACGGGCTTTTGCGACGTCGCGCTCCTCCTCCAGGGCATCTAATTTGTCATAGTGATCTAGCTCGGCTTCCTTCTCTTTGTAAATGCGCACGCGAGGTGAGTCATGGATTATGATGCAGGGTAGTACTACTTCTGCGTCGTACACCATAAAAATGGTGTATATCCGGTGGTACGATTCGGCATGGTCCGCAGCCCCCAGAGTACGGAGTCAAGCTACTAGACCCAGTGTGTGTATGATTCTGTCAAGGATCGCACTAGTCTGCGTTTGATGGCACTCATGATGAGACCATTTGCACGTTCGACCTGGCCGTTTGTTTGGGGATGATAGACGGAGGCGTAATCGAGCTTAATGCCCATGTTGCCGCACCAAGTTTTCACTTCATTGGCTGTGAAGTTTGAGCCATTGTCAGTGATGATGCTATGGGGGACACTATAACGGTGTACAACCCCTGATATGAAGTCTATCACTGGTCCGGATTCGACCGTTTTAACTGGTTTGGCTTCTATCCATTTGGTGAACTTGTCCACCATGACCAACAAGTATTTTTTCTTATGGCTTCCCCCATTTAAGAGGTCCGACCATATCCAGCACCCAGACCGCGAAGGGCCAAGTTATGGGGATTGTTTGGAGAGCGGTAGGGGGCATATGGCTCTGATTGGCGAAGAGCTGGCAACCGACGCAATGTTGGACAAGGTCCTGTGCATCTGCCCGGGCTGTCGGCCAATAAAAACCTGTATAGAAGGCTTTGCTGACAAGTGCCCGAGCCGCAGCGTGGTGCCCGCCGAGTCCGGCATGGATTTCAGCGAAGAGCTGCCGCCCTTCCTCTTCGAAGATGCATCTTTGGAGCACTCCGGTGGCACTTTTCTTATAGAGCTCTCCCTCATGGACTTTGTAGGCCTTGGAACGCCGCACAATACAACGTGCTTCATTTTGGTCCTCGGGGAGCTCTTGCCTATTCAGGTAGGCCAAGAAGGGCTCGGTCCACGGGGCGATGACAACCATGATTTCGTGGGCCGAAGGTGTTATTTCGGTGGCAGAGCCCCCGATTACGTCAGATGGTTCTGAATCTGGGGTTGTATTCGGAGTCAGACTGGGGTTGCCGGACTCCCCTTCCCATACCACAGATGGTTTGAACAGCCTTTCCAAGAATATATTAGGTGGGACGGGGTCGCGTTTAGCGCCAATGCGGGCGAGGATATCCGCCGCTTCATTGTTTTCTCAGGCCACATGGTGGAATTCGAGCCCCTCGAACGGAGCTGACATTTTGAGGACGTCATTATGGTAGGCCGCCATTTTCGGATCCTTGGCATCAAAATCTCCATTGATTTGTGATATTGCAAGGTTTGAGTCCCTGCGCACTTCTAGGCGTTGAATGCCCATAGAGACTGCCATCCGAAGACCATGCAACAAAGCCTCGTATTCGGCTGCGTTGTTGGAGTCTGTGTATAATATTTGGAGTACGTATTGGAACGTGTCTCCGGTGGGGGATGTCAGGACTACACCCGTTCCCAATCCGGCCAGCATTTTAGAGCCGTCGAAGTGCATGATCCAACTGGAGTACGCGCCGTACTCTTTAGGGAGTTTGGCTTCTGTCCATTCGGCGACAAAGTCAGCCAGTACTTGCGACTTAATGGCCCGCTGTGGTTTGTATGTTATGTCAAACTGAAGGAGCTTGATAGCCCATTTAGCAATCCATCCCGTGGTGTCGCGGTTGTTTATTATGTCATTGAGTGGTACTTCAGAGGCCACCGTAATCTAACACTCTTGAAAGTTGTGTTGTAGCTTCCGGGATGCCATGAAGACCGCGTATGCTATCTTTTGATAGTGTGGGTATCGGGATTTGCATGGAGTGAGGACAGTGGACACATAATATACCGGCTTTTGGAGTGGGAACTTGTATCCATCTGCTTCTCGTTCGACGACAAGCACTGCGCTTACAACCTGATGTGTTGCAGCTATGTATAATTGCATAGGTTCGCCAGTATTTGGCGCGGTTAGTACTAGATTGCTGGCCAATAGGGTCTTTATTTCATCCAGTCTGGCCGTGGCCGCATCCGTCCACTCGAAGTGTTCGGTGCATCGAAGAAGGCGGTAAAGAGGTAGTGCCTTTTCTCCTAATCGGGAGATAAAGTGGCTTAAGGCAGCCACGCATCCAGTTAGTTTCTAGATATTCTTGAGGTCTGTTAGGATAGCCAACTGCGACAGAGCTCGGATTTTCACCGGATTTTCTTCCATTCCTCTATTGGAAATGATGAAGTCGAGCAACTTCCCAAAGGGTACGCCGAAAACACATTTTTCTAGGTTGAGCTTGATGTCGTATGTTCGGAGGTTGTCGAACATGAGTCTCAAGTCATCTATTAAAGTTTCGGCGTGTCTTGTTTTTATGACCACGTCGTCCACGTATGCCTCTACTTTGCCTATTTGCTTCTCCAGGCATGTCTGAATCATTCGTTGATATGTTGCGCCGACATTTTTGAGCCCGAAAGGCATAGTGTTGAAACAGAAGGGGCCATATGGCCTTATGAAGGCAGTTGCGGCTTGGTCGGATCCCGCCATCTTAATTTGATGGTATTTGGAGTATGCATCGAGGAAACATAGTGAGTCGTGTCCTGCGGTGGCGTCGATGATTTGGTCAATGCGAGGGAGGGGGAAGGGATCCTTGGGGCAGGCCTTGTTGAGGTCTTTGAAATCGACACATAGGCACCAGGATTTGTCCTTCTTTGGTACCATTACCAGATTTGCCAGCCAATCTGGATGCTTTATATCTCTGATGAATCCGGCCTCAAGTAGCTTGGCTAGCTCTTCTCCCATGGCTTGCCGTTTAGGCTCTGAGAAGCGCCTAAGAGTCTGTTTGACTAGCTTGTATCCTTTCAGTATATTGAGGCTGTGTTCAACCAGCCTGTGTGGGATGCCTGGCATGTCTAAAGGATGCCAGGTGAAAATGTCCCAATTCTCGCGTAGGAAGTCTCGCAGTGCAGCGTCCATTGTGGGGCTCAACTGTGTCCCGATGGAAGTTGTCTTTGTGGGGTCCGTTGGATGGACCTGGAATTTGACTATCTCGTCCGCGGGCTTGAATAAGGTGGACTTGGGTCGTTTGTCGAGTATCACATCGTCTCTGTCCACTATGGTGTGCAACGTTGTTAGTTCTTCGGCCGCTAGGGCTTTGGATAATGCTTCCAGGGCTAGTGAGGCAGTTTTATTTTTGGCGCGGAGTGCGACGTCCGGATCACTGGCTAGAGTGATGATTCCATTGGGTCCGGGCATTTTGAGCTTCATGTACCCGTAATGGGGTATAACTTGAAAGCTGGTGAATGCGTCCCGCCCTAAAAGGGTGTGGTATCCGCTGCCGAACGAGGCCACTTAGAACGTGATTTCTTCAGACCTATAATTCTCCGGCGTGCCGAATACCACATCCAGTGTGATTTTTCCCGCACACCGTGCCTCCCGACTAGGATGATTCCCCTGAAGGTCGTGCTGCTTTGCTCAATGCGGCTTTTATCAATTTCGATCTTGTTGAGCGTTTCTTCATAGATCAGGTTTAATCCACTTCCGCCGTCCATGAGTACTTTAGTGAGACGGAAGCCTTCCACGATTGGGCTAAGGACCAAAGCTGCTGGTGCCCAGACTGTTTGGAATTGAGGTTCGTCACTGGCACTAAAGGTTATAGTAGTGTCGCTCCATAGATTTATTTTTGCCATGTGGCAGACTTCAGCGAAACTTCGATGAGCTCGCTTGCACCTATTATTTGAGGCGAAAGTCTCGAAGACTGTCAGTACTGCATTGTTGTCTTCGGCGGGATGTTGCTCTGCTTTATGGTTTACAAGAAGATCCTCGCCGCTTTTCGCTACCTGCCGGAGTATCCAACATGCTCTAAGGCTATGCGTTGGCGTGGTATCCGGCGTGCTGTGAATTTTGCATGGCCCATTGAGCCATTCTTCCAATACGGTTCCATGCCCTGGAGTGGGCTTTGGTTTTTTGGGATTTGGATCGGGTAACATACGAGAGTTTGCCCTTTTAGTTCGGACGAAGGGTTTATTGAGAGCCGGATTATCCTAGAAGTATGTTTGGGTTTTCGAGGCACTTTCCATCGCACAGTACTTCTGTACTATGGCTGCTAAGTCAGCAAAGTGTACTATGTCACGGCGACTTATAGCATTGAGGATCCCTTTGTTCTTGCAATTTTTGCAGAAAAGTGAGATTGCGTCTTCCTCGCGACAGTCCATGACCCTGTTTATCACAAGGAGGAATCTGGCCCAGTAGCGATGTATTGTATCTTGGGGCTCTTGTCTGATATGGGAAAGACGGCATAAGTCTGGGTGGGTGGGCGTAGTTATGTCCGAATTCTGACCCGATTTGACATCCAGGGGCGGAGGAGCTTCCGGGCTTGGCAGCTCGGACTCCGGGATGCTGCCCAATTTTTTTGGCCCGTTGCCCGATTCTAAGTCCGGGGTCTGGGTCACGTCCTCCCACAAACGGGTATCCGGCTCAGAGAGCTTGGTAATCCAGACATAGTTCGTCCTCAAAGTAGAGGGATAATCCATGTGTGGCTCGTCCACTACCGCTATCTCATGGGTGACCGGTGGGGATTTAATATCCCTTTGGTCGGGTTTAAACCCAATCCGATCGTAGTCTGTAGAGACTCCCAGACTGGTGATGCAATCCAAGAGATCAATAAGGGAGGAGAGCTCCATTGGATCCATCTGTTCAGCGAGTTCCTAATTGACGTGGAGGCTGTTTTTGATGACTCGAGAAGTCATCATCAGCGCGGCAGCCGATCGGGCGGTCATGACGAAGCCGCCTAATCGGAGAGTTTGGCCTACCGCCAGGGCTCCCCCAGAGGTGATTTTGTCCTTGTCAATGAGACGAGCCATCAAACCTTGTAGCGACGACACAGAGGAACTCTCAATGAAAGCACCAATGTCGGTGTCAAAACCGGCAGATCTCGGGTAGGGGGTCCCGAACTGTGCGTATAAGGCTAATGGTAACAGGAGTCAAGGGACACGATGTTTTACCCAGGTTCGGGCCCTCTCGATGGAGGTAATACCCTACTTCCTGCTTGATTGATCTTGATGATATGAGTATTACAAGAGTTGATCTACCACGAGATCATAGAGGCTAAACCCTAGGAGCTAGCCTATGATTCTGATTGTTCTCGTCCTATGGACTAAACCCTCCGGTTTATATAGACACCGGAGGGGGCTAGGGTTACCCATAGTCGGTTACAAAGAAGGAGATCTATCATCCGAATCGCCAAGCTTGTCTTCCACGCAAAGGAGAGTCCCATCCGGACACGGGAAGAAGTCTTTAGTCTTGTATCTTCATAGTCCAATAGTCCGGCCAAAGTATATAATCCAGATGTCTGGATACCCCCTAATCCAGGACTCCCTCAGTAGCCCCTGAACCAGGCTTCAATGACGATGAGTTCGGCGCGCAGATTGTCTTCGGCATTGCAAGGCGAGTTCCATCTCTGAATACTCCAAAGTGAATCTCGAACACTTAAATCGTGTCTAGCTATGCAAGATGATTTTCACATACCACCGTAGAGAGAACGATATTCCACAAATATAATCTGCTGACAACTTTAGATAACGTGACATCACACCATGGCCGAGTCATTATTCCCAACCAGCCACCGCTCATATTGCGAGGCGGTTTCCTCGGCACGTCTTGTCGAACCATAGACCATGTCCCCTTATCACGGGATCCTCATTAATAGGGGTACGGGTAACCCAACAGTGGCGCTCGGAAAATAAGTGATTTTATCAGGCAAGCGGGGAGGCGCACCGTTTTCGCTACCTCTATAAAGGGATAAGGATCTCCCATTCTTACCCACGCCTTCTTCCTCCTATGCTCATCCATTCTCGCACTCTCGAGCTCCAGCGCCCTAGTTCTCGCCTTCTCCGCACAACCAAACATGTCCGAAGTGGGAGGCAAGTGGGTGGCCTCTTCCGTCAAGGAGGAGAACATTACGAAGCTCCGGGCGGCCAGATACTTGGCCGCAGATATTGTGCACCGGCTTCCGGACGCAGGGCAGATAATCCTGACTCCGGGACCCACGAGAGGGTCGTGTTCCTCGCCCACTTCATCCGTGGACTGTGATTCCCCCTCCACCCATTTGTCCGCGGGCTTCTGTTCTATTACGGGCTGGATTTTCATGATCTGGCCCCTAACTTCATCCTAAACATCTCGGCGTTTATCGTCGTGTGCGAGGCTTTTCTCCGCATCAGGCCCCACTTTGGCCTGTGGCTAAAGATCTTCAACGTGAAGCCAAAGATAGTGGTCGGCCAGCAGGTGGAGTGCGATGGCGCCATGGTGGGCAAGATACCCAACGTCACCTCGCTCGAAGGCTCCTTTGCGGAGACCGTGAAGGGGTGGCAATCGGGGTGGTTCTACATCACCGAGCCGCGCGACGCCAACTGGGTGGCGGCCCCCGAATTCCGATCCGGTGTCCCTGTGCGGCTCACTTCCTGGAAGAGGAAGGGCCTAGCCTGGGGCGCATCCGCGGAGCTGACCGGACTCTAGAAATGCGTCAAGAACATGATAACCAAGAATATCAAGCTGGTCAATGTGGTCCAGGTCATGCCATTCCGCCGGATTCTCCCGTGTCAGAGACGGGCATTCAACCTGTGGGAGTTCGATGCGGCCCAACACCAGACACTGCAAGAGCTCTTTGACACGACGCATAAAGACGCCTGGAAGGTGTTATTCAAGGCCAGCGAAGTTCCTCCTCCCACCTCCGACGACCGCGGACTCAACGCCAAGCGCCAGGCCAATGCGGTAAGCATTATACACTTTGCAAGATGCACCCTTCCTTAGTATATTCATGGGAGAAACTTAGGCCACTGTGCTGATTTTAACTGGAATATGCGGTGATGGCGGAGCGGATCGACTGTCTGGCTCCGTTGCCTGAGGACCCAGCAGACGAACTCCTGACAGAGATGCTGGCTCCGGCACCCTACGAGGTGCCGGAGAAGAAGGCCAAGAAAAAGGCCACGGGGACAAGAACAAGTTCCCGGTGCAACATGGTGCCGGACTCATCGTCCGAAGACACCGGGGAGCACTCCTCCAATGATAACAAGGAGGAGGAGGAAAACCCTCTCCCCCAAAATGAGGGGGGAAGAAGAGGAAGGCCACCCCTTCCAGGGAGGCTAAAGGGTCCAAGAAGGAACGAACCCTCCCTCCGGACCACTCCACAACCGCCGCCTATAGTGAGGAGGAGTGGCTACCCAGGGGCAAGCCCCTGGCGAGATCGTAAGTATCCGCACTCTGTAATACTTCTCGTGCAACTTGACTTCATAGTTTGTTATAACGCCGCCCACGCATATGCAGTCCTGCCAGGTCCCATCCCGAGGTATCTTCTTCGGATGGGTCTCTGTGTGATTCGGCAATGAATTCGCTCCCGACGGCCACATCCCCTCGGCCTGCGGACGACATGGAGGTGTTGTCCCAAAGGGTACCAGAGCAGGGGGAGGCGGCTCTAGCGACGCCCCAAGGCGAAATTCCAGACGCCGGGCACATGGGGGGTAAGATCCCCATAGATTATGCTGACAAGAGCCGCAGCAAGTTGGGCTCCCAGCCGAACACTGCACTGGAACCTCCAAAGGTTCCGAATTCGAGTAGGTAGCCCCTCACTAGGGAGGGCAAGTGTCGGTGTCAAAACCGGCAGATCTCGGGTAGGGGGTCCCAAGCTGTGCGTCTTAGGATCGATGGTAACATGAACACGGGATTTTACCCAGCTTCGGGCTCTCTTGATGATATAATACCCTACATGCTGCTTGATTGACTTTAATGAGTATAGGGGTTACAAGAGTTGATCTACCCTAAGATCATATGTTGTTGTCTAAACCCTAGAGGTATGATGAGTAATGTCATAATGATCTATCGACTAGCCTGGCCTTGGTTTATAAAATGTACCAGAGGCCTAGGATAACAGGAGTCCTAGCCGAATACGCCGGTGGGGAGGAGTCCTTGTCTTGATCACCAAGTCTTGTAGAATATTCCTTGTATGTGACAGCCGTCCGAACTGGCCCATGAGTATACAGTCACGGGGGTCCTCGGCACAATCTAACTGATTGGGAGATGACGTGGTGAGTACCCCCTAGTCCAGGACACCGACAGTAGCCCCCTGAACCGATCTTCAAGTTGGGGACGCTCCTCGACTCTTCCGAACTGTTCTTCATCTTCGGTCATCGGTCTTGAAAATTGGTTCAACAAATCTTCTTATTTTTGATTTTGAGGATCGCCGAAGTAAATCCGAAGAGTTTACACGTCGGGCATCCATGGAGCCCCTTTAAGTTACCGGCCATTATCAATGCCCTATTATTTTTATGCCACACATCGGGTTTGAAGTTGTTCCCGGGCGGCAATGTCCTCTTGCGTCTGAGCTCCAATGCTGGACTATATTCAAGGTATCTTTTGCAGCCGAGCACCAACGCCGGGCTGTATCCGAGCTCCAATGTCGGATAGTGTCCGAGCTCCAACGCCGGACTATATCCAAGCTCCAATCCTGGACTGTATCCGAGGTGTCATAGAGCACCTTGGTTCTAAAAAGTTGAAGGAGTTTAGCCATGCTTAATGCCAGAAATGCCCTCTATGGAGCCAGCCACTGGCGCCCGAGCTTTATGCCGGACTGCTTCCGAGGTGGTGCACCACCCCTGACTACAGGTTGATTTTTTGATTGGTGCAAATTATTCTCTACTGAGATATATAGCCAGTAGCCCTCAAGGTGTGTGTGTCGGTCTAAAACCCGAGATGCACCTGAAGGAAAACATGAAACTGCTGATCCTAGTATCCCCTGAGACTCAGGTCGATGCGCGAAATCGGCCTGAGGATCAACTCCTAGCTCAGCAGCATACATGGGAATAGAAACACAGTGTAATATATTAGAGATAATAGTGATCAGTGAACGAGCCCTTGAGAGAGGGTCTTGACAAGTTGCCGCACTATATTAGCTTGACGCTAGATAGGTCCATATGGTACCTATTGTTGTCTGAAGACGCGTTTGCGCCTAGTTCGGTCAAGCCGAATACTGAGCACTTTGAATTTTTTGCATTGAATAGGCAATACAGTAGCCCCCGAGACACTGGTCGGGTGGCAACACCAGATCGGGGGATCGATGTGCCCCTTTAATATTTGTAAATAATAAGCCCGAAGCCCAGTAGCCCCCGAGCCTTAATGCAGGCACGGGTGGCCGAATTAAGGATCGATATCCATAGTATAATCACAAATTATGTGTAATGACTATATGTATCCAAGTACTTTACATCATTAATGCTCGGATCCGCATTGTACAAAACTTTGTTGACCGACCATCGGCTTCAACCTCTTCGGCCAGTAGCTGAGGAGCATTTTCCTACTTTATGAAGTCGCTATAAGGGCAAAGATTTATGGAAAACAAGTCAATCCGGCCATATGGTTTTATAAACAAAGGTACGCGGAGAGATATGTTATATTACTTTTTAATGTAAGAAACATCTTCCAAAGAAAATAGTCCCGCTATCGGTTCCTTTCTTTGGGTTGTCATGCTAAGCATGATCATGAAGCCTCAACTTGGATCAATGTGGCAGGAAAATATTGAGGACTTAGTTTGGGGAAAGTTTCACGAACTCTATGGTATTAATGAAACAAAAATTTAACTTCCGTCATTGCCGACAAATGTGATCCTTTAAGATTGCTAGCTTTCGGCTTCACCCAGTCTGAGGTACTAACTCGGATGACCCGGTAGTAACAATCACAGAGGTGCTCCCTTTATCGCCTAGCCAAACAATCGGGAACGTAGGGGTAAGCACAGGAGCCAGGCAACCCAGCTTGGCCAAAATCTTAAGTCAAATTGATGCATATTTATGGCTTTATAACAATAATTACGGAAGGCAACGCTTGTATAATAAATACAAATGCTGATGATATATACTTATTTTGACTCCATTGCGATTGTTTATCAGTTGAGAGTGCCCATCGTCGGCTTCTACCCCTTTGTAGATACTACGCAGGGTGTTTCTGCAATAACCAGACAACCCTTAGCCGACGTCTCGGTGCCCGGAGGCGGTTGTGTTAGCAGATATCAGGCAATCAGATATCTTGGCTTTATAACTTTCACTTAGTCATAGGAGCTTTAAACTGGGGAAGCTAGCTACGAGCCCCCGGTAGTGTTCGGCGCCAGCTGAGGTCAAGCCGTAAACACTTCGGCCAATGTTATGAACGGCTCATCATTTAACACGGTCATCGGATCGCTGACCAGTTTGCGCTTATTGTGACAGTCAGTTTTCGGCTTTCTCAACTGAGGTGCTTAACCATGTGAGGTGGAAGCACAATCACAATGGTTCTCCCATTGCACACCTAGCCGAACAAAGCGGAACATAGGAGGCAAGCACAGGAGCCGGGCAACCCAACTATTAACCAAAGACACAATTCGAAACCGATACATATATAGCAACATCCGAGATGTTGTTGCCGAATCTCTAAAGGTGTCCGGTGTTGCACTGTGAGACTTATGCGAAAAACACACAAATAGGTTAAAAGTGCCAAAAGCTTGGAAAACCAAAAAAAGTCAGTAAAAACATGACGTCCGAACAAGATCAAGTGTTCGGTGCCAATCCGAAAATTGGAAAAAAAATTGTGCTTCTGTCGACCAAGAAGAAACCACATTTACAGCTCATATATGAATTTTAAGAGCCCCCAAGTGACTTGGGTAAAAAGAATTTTATGTATAGTGATTGTATGTACCGAAGTACTCATACCATATTTGTGTTCACCCGAACTTTATACGCATCTTAACTGACCGGCGGCTTCTCCCTCTTCGGTCAAGGACCGAAAAGTGTTATGTGCTCCCCCCGTCGATAATATCGACAGTGTTTCCGATAACCAGGCAATCAGGCCATAAGGCTGTAACAGACAAAGCGCGCTCAGGGAACTTATGCTATATTACTGACAAAGTGTAAGAAGCATCTTCGAAGAAAATAGTACCCCCACTGATACCTTTCTTCGGTTGCTCATTATTATTATGAGACTTGTGCAATAGATTTTTTGTACTCATGAGTTTTGTTGTGTGCCGACCATTGTTGAAAACAGTAAGAGTGCTAGCTTTCGGCTTCACCCAGTCTAAGGTCCGGCTCGGATGAACCGATCGTGACAATCGCAGAGGTGCTCCCTTTACTGCCTAGTCAAACGATCGGGAACGTAGGGGTAAGCACAGGAGCCAGGCAACCCAGCTTGCAAATCGCTTAAGTCAACATAGTCCATATTGTGGCGTAATACATGAACAAGGAACGAAGCCGTACAAGTATAATCATATGCAAGAGGAAAAGCTCCATCAAGGGAGCCCCCAAATAAACAAGGTATTTGAATATGTGCGTCACAAACAAAGTTTTGACAAGGAACTTTGTCACAAATAACTTTGTGCCAAAAAGTATAATGCTTGTTCGAACCGAACAAAATTTAAAACTTAAAGTTTTTGAGCATGAAAGCAACTTAGCTGGTTAATGTGCTCGGTGTTGATGATGCAATTCAGGCTTGTGGCGGGACGAAGACGCCCATTGATCTGCGACAGATCCGACAAGGTTTGCAGTCCTCGGCATGGCCGAGGTCCTAGCTCCTAGGCCCGAGGTGTCCAAGCAAGGAGTTCGGTACTCCGGAGTAGTGACCACGTAATGCAGTCAAAATCGATTTCCTGCACACATAAAACAATGCGGTCCAGGAAATAATAATAATATATATAATCCTTGAAAAATTGCTTTATGCGAGAATAATTTATTTAAAGAGATGTGGCCTGGCGCCGAAGCCAATGACGATGCAGGGCGTCAGCGTGACACAGTGAAGGCGTGACAAAGCCTGAATTTGCAAGGTGGTCTGAGTTTCGGTTGCGGCATTCGCCGAACTGTGTACGAAAACTGACCGAACCACCATGCGACCATTTTTAATGTGGCCGCCATTTGATAGACCTGTGTACAGATGATGGAACAAACCAGAGTAATAATACTTTAAGGAAAATAAGCCCAACAAGCAAGAATTGTTAGGATTAATAGCACCTGGTTTATTTGTTGTAGTAGTCCAAAGAAAAGCGACTCCCAAAATTGGAATTCGATCCGCACACCCATTGCCTGATGGGCGATAAAGCGACGGCATGGCGATGCCGGCAAAGGTTGGCTTGCCAAGACAAAGCCCCCGGTCCAGCTAACGTGACGAAGCTGGTCGGTTGGTGACGCCGAAGTCACCAGAGTATGTCTAGCCGAGGTGACGGAGCAGGCCAGTGAGGAGTTGTTGCAGCTGCCACGTCAGCCGAGGTGTTGAAGTAGTTTGGCGTGACGGATATTGGCTCGAAGAGGCAACAGTGCGGCCATGCCGACCCAGGTCGTCACTTGTGACGTGGTCAATGCTGGCTTGATGAAGTGACCATGCGGCGATGCCGGTGTGCCCGCTCCGTGTAATCCGTGTAGCGATGATGTTGGTGACGATTTATTCTTAGGGATGCCGAACTATTGTTCGGCTGGCCGAGATGATGATCCGAAGAAGTTGAGCTCGGCTCAACAAAGCGACGACGTGTCCAGCGCAGGTCGGCCACCGTGGAGTGATGTCGTCGAGCCGGTTTGACACCGGCGCGATGGTGAAGATCGTACTGTAAAAATACTTTTAATATTAATGATTTGTGTTCGAGAATAAAACACAATACCCCATACAAAAACGTCCTTCAAAAAGGATGTCCGAAATCCCGTTCGTAAAGGAGATGAACTCGGGTCAGGTTTGTTCTCGCGCAGAAAACAGATCCAAAAAGCGATGCACTAATCGGAAGGTTCCCGGAGTTTGGACGCTCGGATCGAGCTGAAGTTTTGGCAAGTGGTAGATATTGGAATTCCACAGCCGATCAACGTTGGATCTTCCAAAGGACGTCCGAGCTAGATGCTGGACATCCCACTCCAAACGCATCCGGATTCTCGCCCAGATTCAACAGGGCTCCGGTATATCGGAGATTGCCGGAGATTCCTCCATCGGAACTCAATGAAATTTTTGCAGGGTTGTTGTAGACTTAATTCCGCATAATTCCACCAAAGCAATCGTTTAGGCGACACTCGAGGAGGTGGTGGCGGCGGATACGAGTTTGCTGTCTAGAAAAACAGCACGGTCGCCCAAGGGCAATGTTGACGTTGAGCCCCCGAGCTCCATGGATGACTCCTTCATGATCTTGATAGAGATTGAAGTTGATGTTGATGAAGGCCCTCATCCGAACATGACAATCGGAGGTAGGGCACAGTCCTCGGTCAAGCCAAGGTGACCAACCGACGTCGCAGTTGACCTGCAGTCGAGAAATTGAGCCTTTCGCCAATCACACAGCGGAACTCTCAATGAAAGCACCATTGTCGGTGTCAAAACCGGCAGATCTAAGGTAGGGGTCCCAAGATGTGCGTCTTAGGATCGATGGTAACGTGAACACGAGATTTTACCCAGCTTCGGGCTCTCTTAATGAGATAATACCCTACATGCTGCTTGATTGACTTTAATGAGTATAGAGGTTACAAGAGTTGATCTACCCTGAGATCATATGTTGCGGTATAAACCCTAGAGGTATGATGAGTAATTTCATAATGATCTATCGACTAGCCTGGCCTTGATTTATATAATGTACCAGAGGCCTAGGAGAACAAGAGTCCTAGCCGAATACGCCGGTGGGGAGGAGTCCTTGTCTTGATCACCAAGTCTTGTAGAATCTTCCTTGTATGCGGCAGCCGTCCGAACTGGCCCATGAGTATACGGCCACGGGGGTCCTCGGCCCAATCTAACTGATTGGGAGACGACGTGGTGAGTACCCCCTAGTCCAGGACACCGACAACGAGCCGGCCATGCCGATGACCTCCGTCGCGCCGGAGGCGTCAGATAGTCTGCTGGAAGTGCTTCGCGGCGCTTCCATTGATGAAGAGCACCATACTCTTATGAGTACGGTGATTCAGAAGGTTCGGTCCGCCAAAAGCGGATTGACCGAAGCCTGCACCAGCCTCCTAACAGGCTTTGAGGTAAGTAGTCAAAAGTGTGAGAAATTATCACCCCATAGATGGTAGCCCCTAATACTCTGTTTGGTGTTCGAAAAGAAAAGCCAAACAAAGGGTCAACTCTAAGCCACATGAATCTAACAGTATGTGTCTATGTGAATAAGCAGGCGGTGCTGCTTGCCGCTGCTGCCCACACAGCAGAGGTCGCCGGACTCGAATGGGACCTGAAGCAGGCCGAAGAGGAGCTTAGCCTCACGAAGAGGCATCTCGAAGAGACCACAGGTGAGTGATACCCCGTCCATGTGTCATATATAGGAGAAAAAATTGGTGATGCTAACAAAAAGCGTCATGATTTTTTAATAGGGACCACGACCGAAGTGGCGGCCCTGAAGAAAGCACTATCCGAGGTCGAAGACAAGGCGGCCGCAGAGCGTATTGAGCGTGAAAATCAAGATGCTAGGGTGGGCGAGGTACAGCAAGAGCTCCAGGAGCTCGGCAAGAAGTTCGAGTCCTTGAAGCGTGACTTCAAGACGCGAGAGTCTGAGCTTGCAAAGGCCCTCCAGGGTGTGAAAGACGCCAAGGCCGAAGCCCAAAAGGCCCAACAGGAGATCCATGCGGCCAAGAAGGTAGCGGCAGTAAGGCATTCATTATGAAAAGCAAGCATGTGGAGGAGACATTTCTTTTACTTACCCGAATTCAGAGCTCTCCAGGGGCATTCGCAGATCTGCCACATAGCATATCGGATGCCATGGAGTTCTACCACGCCAAAGAGGGGAGCTCGACGGAGAAGTTGTTCTGGTCCCAGTATAGTGGAGCCAGACACCCAATGCCTCTGAGTGACCAACTGAAGCAATTGGTTGAACTGCACAGGGGAAGTGGCCATGAGGGACTTCATAGTCCGGATGTGGCTTGGTGAGCCCCTGCCCGACAGCCACTTAGGCCTTATAAAGCGGATGGTAAATGCCTGTCCGCGGCTTGAAGTTATCAAGCAATCCGTTTGTATTGAGGGTGCCCGCCGGGCCTTTGCCCGTGCAAAGATTCATTGGGCCAAGCTGGATGCAGAGAAGCTGGTGAAGGATGGACCACCGGAGGGCAAGGCGCATCGTTACCCCAAGAAATATTATGATGGTGTTATGAAAGGCACACGCCTCATGGCCGATGAATGTACCAAGGACATAATCTTTGAGTGATTGTACTCATGTCGTCTTTGTAATATGAAAACTAGTTCGTTTGCGCTATATGGCGCTTTGTTGATTTAAAATATTACCTTCTGTGCGGTTGTTTATAAAATTCTTAAAGTAGGCCAGTCGTCGGCTTCCGCCCCCACGTGACTAGTACTGGGGTGTTCGTGGAAACCCAAACACTCTTTATCCAAAAAATTTGGTCCTTTAAGGAGGTGTTTGGTGCAGCGAACAAGGCAATCGTACTATGAGGCTTTATAACTCTCACTTAGCCATAGAAGTCTACAATTTTAAATTTCGGTGAAGCCCCTAGAATTCGGAAAGCCGAATTGGGGAGCTATACACGCCTAAATCGGAACATGCCAATTCCTCGCCTGAAGCAGAAAAACTCTTTAAGGATTTGAGACCTCTCAAACAGCGACCACCTCTCGCCGCATCATGACAGTCAGTTTTCAGCTTTCTCTACTGAGGTGCTCGTCCGGAAAAACCAGGACACAATCACAGTAGTTCTCCCTGTGCTACCTTAGCCGATATAACGGAACGTAAGGTACCAAAACAAGGGAGCCGGGCAAACCCAACTATTTACCCAAGACATGATTCGAAGCTGATGCATATAATGCTATAAGTTGGGGGTGCCGCACTGTCGAAAGTGTTCGGACTTATCTTGCCGTATTATGGGGCGCCATAAGAAGCCCCTGGCAAACTGAACGTACCTAAGTGTACGGATGCAATATTAAGTAAACATTATTAGGAAGAATGTGAAGATAGGAATAATAAGTTGACGCTATATATTATTTCCCATTGTTAAATAATACGTCCAAGCGTAGGTGTACAATTAATGCGTTTAAGCAGAAGCAAATAGGACTATTTGACATGTCCTATCCAAGGGCAAGCCGCATGCGGGTATATAAAACATGTATAACGATCATTGATAGATACCACCTGGGTATTCCCTTTGTGCGTGAAGCCTTTTGCCTCCTTGGTCTTCCCTCCTGTGATAAGTCCGATGATCCGGTTCTCTGAAGGGGCTGCCCGAAAGTAGGGTCCTAAAAGAGAAAGAAGGTTATTAAAGTATGCGGGTCTTGTGGCGGTTGAGCCGCACTATGGACCGCTTCACCGTTGCACCTCTGCCAATGCCCATGGTATTTTGAGTGCGTAATTGTGTACGCACGGCACAAATGCTGCCTGAATGGGGCTATGGCGGAGGCCGGACTGCTAGTTGCGCTCTTGGCGTGCCAGGCGATCCTGTTGCAGAGTACTCCGGACTCGCTTGACGGTGTTCGGGGTTGTTGTCGCCGAATTGGCGGTTTGCCGGAGAAGGCTGCTTTGTACTTCTGCCGCGAGGGTCGCAGTGTGCTCTTCTATACGGAGAGAGCGGTTTGTGTTTCCATTGACTGTTATAACCCCGCGAGGTCCTGGCATCTTGAGCTTGAGGTATGCATAGTGTGGTACCGCGTTGAATCGAGCGAATGCGGTTCGTCCAAGCAGTGCATGATAGCCACTATGGAAAGGGACGATATCAAAGATTAACTCCTCGCTTCGGAAGTTATCCGGGGATACGAAGACCACTTCCAGTGTTATGGAGCCTGCACAATGATACGCCTCCAACATATCTATAATTTTTTATTGTTCCATGCTATTATATTACCCCTTTTGGATGTTTATGGGCTTTATTTTACACATTTATATCATTTTTGGGACTAACCTACTACCTGGAGGCCCAACCCATATTGCTGTTTTTTTGCCTATTTCAGTATTTCGAAGAAAAGGAATATCAAACGGAGTCCAAACGGAATGAAACCTTCGGGAGCGTGATTTTTTGAACGAACGTGATCCGGAGAGCTTGGAGTGCAAGTCAAGAAGCTTCCGAGGAAGCCAAGAGATAGGAGGCCGCCCCCCCTATAGGGCGCGCCCCCCCTGTCTCGTGGGCCCCTCGGGTGGCCACCGACGTACTTCTTCCTCCTACATATACCTACGTACCCCGAAAACATCCAGGAGCACCTCGAAACACAATTTCCACCGTCGTAACCTTCTGTATCCGCGAGATCTCATCTTGGAGCCTTCGTCGGCACTCTGCCAGAGGGGAAATCGATAATGGAGGGCTTCTACATCAACATCCTTGCCCCTCCGATGAGTTGTGATTAGTTTACCATAGACCTACGGGTCCATATTTATTAGCTAGATGGCTTCTTCTCTCTTTTTGGATCTCAATACAATGTTCTCCCCCTCTCTTGTGGGGATCTATTCGATGTAAACTCTTTTTGCGGTGTGTTTGTTGAGATCCGATGAATTGTGGGTTTATGATCAAGTTTATCTATGAATAATATTTGAATCTTCTCTGAATTCTTTTATGTATGATTGAGTTATCTTTGCAAGTCTCTTCGAATTATCAGTTTGGTTTGGCCTACTAGATTGGTCTTTCTTGCCATGGGAGAAGTGCTTAGCTTTGGGTTCAATCTTGCGGTGTTCTTACCCAGTGACAGAAAGGGTTGCAAGGCACGTATTGTATTGTTGCCATCGAGGATAACAAGATGGGGTTTATATCATATTGCATGAGTTTATCCCTCTACATCATGTCATCTTGCTTAATGCGTTACTCTCTTCTTATGAACTTAATACTCTAGATGCAGGCATGAGTCGGTCGATGTGTGGAGTAATAGTAGTAGATGCAGGTAGGAGTCAGTCTACTTGTTATGGACATGGTGCCTATATACATGATCATGCCTAGATAATCTCATAACTATGCGCTTTTATATCAATTGCTCGACAGTAATTTGTTCACCCACCGTAATACTTATGCTATCTTGAGAGAAGCCTCTAGTGAAACCTATGGCCCCCGGGTCTATCTCTTATCATATTTGCGTTCCATCTACTTTTATTTGCATCTATATTATAAAATACCAAATATATATTTATCTTATCATACTATCTTTATTAGATCTCACTTTCGCAAGTGGCCGTGAAGGGATTGACAACCCCTTTATTGCATTGGTTGCGAGTTCTCAGTTTGTTTGTGTAGGTGCGTGGGACTTTTGAGGAGCCTCCTACTGGATTGATACCTTGGTTCTCAAAATTGAGGTAAATACTTACGCTACACTTGCTGCATCACCCTCTCCTCTTCGAGGAAAACCAACGCAAGCTCAAGACGTAGCAAGAAGGATTTCTGGCACCGTTGCCGGGGAGGTCTTCGGTCAAGTCAACATACCAAGTACCCATCACAAATTCATCTCCCTCACATTTACATTATTTGCCATTTGCCTCTTGTTTTCCTCTCCCCCACTTCACCCTTGCCGTTTTATTCGTCCTCTCTTTCCTAATCTCCTCCTCTCTTTTTTGCTTGCCGTTTTTCTGCTTGCTTGTGTGTTGGATTACTTGTTGCCATGGCACAAGATAATACCAAATTGTGTGATTTCTCGAATACCAATATTAATGATTTCCTTAGTACTCCGATTGTCCTCTTAATGATGTTGAGTCTTGTGAAATCAATACCGCTTTGCTGAATCTTGTTATGAAAGATCAATTCGCCGGCCTTCCTAGTGAAGATGCTGCTACTCATCTAAACAATTTTGTTGATTTGTGTTAAATGCAAAAGAAGAAAGATACGGATAACAATATTGTCAAATTGAAGTTATTTCCGTTTTCACTTATAGATCATGCTAAAGTTTGGTTTTCGTCTTTGCCTAAAATAGTATTGATTCTTGGAACAAGTGCAAAGATGCTTTTATCTCTAATTATTTTCCTCCCGCTAAGATCATCACTCTTAGGAACGATATTATGAATTTTACTTGATCATGAGCATGTTGCCCAATCTTGGGAAAGAATGAAATTGATGCTTTGCAATTGCCCTACTCATGGTTTGAATTTATGGATGATCATACAAAATTTTTATGCCGGTTTGAACTTTGCTTCTAGAAATCTCTTAGATTCGGCCGCAGGAGGCATGTTTATGGAAATTACATTAGGAGATGCTACAAAACTACTTGATAATATTATGGCTAATTATTCTCAATGGCACACCGAAAGATCTTCTAGTAAAAAAGTGCATGCTATAGAAGAAATCAATGTTTTGAGTGGAAAGATGGATGAACTTATGAAATTGTTTGCTACTAAAAATACTCCTCTTGATCCCAATGATATTCCTTTGTCTTCTTTGATTGAGAGTAATAATGAATCTATGGATGTGAATTTTGTTGGTAGGAATAGTTTTGGAAACAATGCTTATAGAGGAAACTTTAATGCTAGACCGTTCCCTAGTAATCCCTCTAATAATTATGGAAATTCCTACAATAATTCTTATGGTAATTTTAATAAGATGCCCTCTGATTTTGAGAATAGTGTGAAAGACTTTATGATTTCTCAAAAGAATTTTAATGATTTGCTTGAAGAAAAATTGCTCAAAGTTGATGATTTGGCTAGGAATGTTGATAGACTTTCGCTTGATGTTGATTCTCTTAAACTTAGACCTTCTCCTCCTATGCATAATATCAATGATTCCCTCAAAGTAATGAGAATTTCCATTGATGATTGTAAAGAAAGAACCGCTAGATTGCGTGCTAAGAAAGATAGCTTTATAAAAGCGTGTTCTTCTAGTTTCCGTGAAAATAATGATGAGGATCTTAAAGTTATTGATGCGCCTCCTATTAGATCTATGTTTTGCAATATGAATTTTGATGATTATTGGACTGATGATGAATCAACTTTGCCTAGAAGGTGTCCCAAGAATTCAGAATCTTTAGATCTTGATGCTAAATTTGGTAAAAGTGAGATAGGAGAATCCTCAACTTCTAATAATATTGAACATACTATCTCGGATTTCATGGAATTTTACTATGATAATTGTTCTTTAAAAGGTTGTATTTCCTTGTTGCAATCCGTTGTTAATTCTCCTCATGCTTATAGTCAAAATAAAGCTTTTACCAAACATATTGTTGATGCCTTGATGCAATCTTATGATGAAAAACTTAATTTGGAAGTTTCTATACCTAGAAAACTTAATGATGAGTGGGAACCTACTATAAAGATTAGAATTAAAGATTATGAGGGTTTTGCTTTGTGTGATTTGGGTGCTAGTGTTTCCACGATTCCGAAAACTTTATGTGATATTCTAGGTTTCCATGATCTTGATGATTGCTCCTTAAATTTGCACCTTGCAGATTCCACCATTAAAAAGCCAATGGGAAGGATCAATGATGTTCTTATTTTTGCAAATAGAAATTTGGTGCCCATAGATTTTATCGTTCTTGATATAGATTGCAATCTTTCTTGCCCTATTATTCTTGGTAGACCTTTCCTTAGAACGATTGGTGCGATTATTGATATGAAGGAAGGGAACATTAGATTCCAATTTCCCTTAAAGAAAGGCATGGAGCACTTTCCAAGAAAGAAAGTCAAATTACCTTATGAATCTATCATGCGTGCTACTTATGAATTTAGTGCCAAAGATGGCACTCGTTAGATCTATCTTCGCTTTTTATGCCTAGCTAGGGGCGTTAAACGATAGCGCTAGTTGGGAGGCAACCCAATTTTCTTTATGTTTTTTGTTTTTGCTCCTGTTTAGTAATAAATCTTGCATCTACCTTCTGTTTAGGTGTGTTTTTATCTTTTAATTAGTGTTTGTGCCAAGTAGAACCTATAGGATAACCTATGATGATAGTTGATTTGATTCTGCTGAAAAACAGAACTTTGCGCACACAAATATAATTTTGTTAAATCATAGGAACATTATTTTGCGTTGATTATTTTTGCTGCTCTTGAATAGACAAATTGTCCAGGACTTCCTATTTTTTGTAGGATTTTTAGATTCTAGAAGTGTGTGTTAGTTACAGATTGCTACAGACTGTTCTGTTTTTGACAGATTCTGTTTTTCGTGTGTTGTTTGCTTATTTCAATGCATCTATGGCTAGTAAATTAGTTTATAAATCATAAGGAAGTTGGAATACAGTATGTTAATCACCAAATTAAATAAAGTATGAGTTCATTGCAGTACCTTATGTGGTGGTTCTGTTTTCTTTCACTAAGGAGCTCATAAGATTTCCGGTTGAGTTTTGTGTTCGGAAGTTTTCAAGTTTTGGGTAACGCTTTTATGGACTATGGAATAAAGGGTGGCAAGAGCCTAAGCTTGGGGATGCCCAAGGCACCCCAATATATTCAAGAATAGCCAAAAGCCTAAGCTTGAGGATGCCCCGGGAAGGCATCCCCTCTTTCCTCTTCATTCATTGGTAACTTTACTTGGAGCTATATTTTTATTCGCTACATGATATGTGTTTTGCTTGGAATGTCGTGTATTATATTAATCTTTGATTTTTAGTTTACCACAATCATCCTTGATGTACACACCTTTTGGGAGAAGCCTACTTGATTAGAATTTGCTAGAATACTCTATGTGCTTCACTTATATCTTTTGAGCTTGATAGTTTTGCTCTAGTGCTTCACTTATATCTTTTAGAGCACGGTGGTGTATTAATTTTGAAGAAATTGCTAGTCTCTCATGCTTCACTTATATTATTTTGAGAGTCTTTTATAACAGCATGATATTTGCTATTATCATAAAGTTGGTCTTAGAATGATGAGCATCCAAGTTGGGTATAATAAAAACTATCATAGAAAAAGAATTGGATGCTATGATCAATATGATGCTTGATAATTGTTTTGAGATATGGAGGTAGTGATATTAAAGTCATGCTAGTTGAGGTGATTATGAAAAGTACTTGTTTTGAGGGTTGTGATTCCCGTAGCATGCACGTATGGTGAACCGCTTTGTGATGAAGTTGGAGCACAATTTTATTTATTGATTGTCTTCCTTATGAGTGGCGGTCGGGGACGAGCGATGGTATTTTCCTACCAATCTATCCCCCTAGGAGCATGCGCGTAGTGCTTTGGTTTTTGATGACTTCTAAATTTATGCAATAAGTGCACGAGTTCTTTTGATTAATGTTGAGTCCATGGATTATACGCACCCTTTCACCTTTCCACCATTGCTAGCCTCTCTTGTACCGTGCAATTTTCGCCGGTACCATACACCCACCATACTCCTTCCTCAAAACAGCCACCATACCTACCTATTATGGCATTTCCATAGCCATTCCGAGATATATTGCCATGCAACTTCCATCATCATCATGACATACATTACTTTTGTCATATTGCCATTGCATGATCATGTAGTTGACATCGTATTTGTGGCAAAGCCACCATGCATTATTTTTCATACATGCCACTCTTGATTCATTGCACCATCCCGGTACACCGCCGGAGGCATTCATATAGAGTCATATCTTGTTCTATGTTTCGAGTTGTAATCCTTATGTTGTAATCAATAGAAGTGTGATGATCATCATTATTAGAGCATAGCCTAACTATATGATTTTGTAGGGATGAACTTTCTTTTGCCATGTTATTTTGAGAAGACATGATTGCTTTGATTAGTATGCTTGAAGTATTATTATTTTTGTGTCAATATGAACTTTTGTCTTGAATCTTTCGGATCTGAGATATATTGCCATGCAACTTTCCACCGTTCCGTTCATATCACACACATTACTTTTGTCATATTGCTCTTTGCATGATCATGTAGTTGACATTGTATTTGTGGCAAGGCCACCCTCATAATTTTCATACATGTCACTCTTGATTCATTGCATATACCGGTACACCGCAGGAGGCATTCATATAGAGTCATATCTTGTTCTAGCTTTGAGTTGTAAATCCATAAAAGTGTGATGATCTTCATTATTAGAGCATTGTCCTAGTGAGGAAAGGATGATGAAGACTATGATTCCCCCACAAGTCGGGATGAGACTTCGGACTTTACAAAAAGAAAAAAAAGAAAAAAAAAGAGAGAAAGGCCAAAAAGAAAAAAAAGAAGGCCAAAGAAAAAAAAGGAAGAAAAATAAAAAAGGAAAAAATAATAAAATGAGAGAAAAGGAGAGAAAGGACAATGCTACTATCTCTTTTTCCACACTTGTGCTTCAAAATAGCACCATGATCTTCATGATAGAGAGTCTCATATGTTGTCACTTTCATATACTAGTGGGAATTTTTCATTATAGAACTTGGATTGTATATTCCAATGATGGGCTTCCTCAAAGTGCCCTAGGTCTTCATGAGCAAGCGAGTTGGATGCACACCCACTTAGTTTCTTTTGTTGAGCTTTCATAAATGTATAGTTCTAGTGCATCCGTTGCATGGCAATCCCTACTCACTCACATTGATATCTATTAATGGGCATCTCCATAGCCCGTTGATATGCCTAGTTGATGTGAGACTATCTTCTCTTTTTTTGTCTTCTCCACAACCACCATTCTATTCCACATATAGTGCTATGTCCATGGCTCACGCTCATGTATTGCCTGAAAGTTGAAAAAGTTTGAGATTATTAAAGTATAAAACAATTGCTTGGCTTGTCATCAGGGTTGTGCATGATTAAATACTTTGTGTGATGAAGATAGAGCAACAGCCAGACTATATGATTTTGTAGGGATAACTTTCTTTAGCCATATTATTTTGAGAAGACATGATTACTTTGATTAGTATGCTTGAAGTATTACTATTTCTTATGTCAATATGAACTTTTATTTTGTATCATTTGGATCTGAACATTCATGCCACAATAAGGAAAATTACATTGAGAATTATGCTAGGTAGCATTCCACATTAAAAATTTCTTTTTTATCATTTACCTACTCGAGGACGAGTGGGAATGAAGCTTGGGGATGCTTGATACGTCTCCAACGTATCTATAATTTTTGATTGTTCCATGCTATTATATTACCCCTTTTGGATGTTTATGGGCTTTATTTTACACATTTATATCATTTTTGGGACTAACCTACTAATCGGAGGCCCAACCCATATTGCTGTTTTTTTGCCTATTTCAGTATTTCGAAGAAATGGAATATCAAATGGAGTCCAAACGGAATGAAACCTTCGGGAGCATGATTTTTGGAACGAACGTGATCCAGAGAGCTTGGAGTGCAAGTCAAGAAGCTGCCGAGGAAGCCACGAGATAGGAGGCCGCGCCCCCCTGTAGGGCGCGCCCCCCTGTCTCATGGGCCCCTCGGGTGGCCACCGACGTACTTCTTCCTCCTATATATACCTACATACCCTGAAAACATCCAGGAGCACCATGAAACACAATTTCCACCGCTGTAACCTTCTGTATCCGCGAGATCTCATCTTGGAGCCTTCGCCGGCACTCTGCCGGAGGGGGAATCGACCATGGAGGGCTTCTACATCAACATCCTTGCCCCTCCGATGAGTTGTGAGTAGTTTACCACAGACCTACGGGTCCATAGTTATTAGCTAGATGGCTTCTTCTCTCTTTTTGGATCTCAATACAATGTTCCCCCCTCTCTTGTGGAGATCTATTCGATGTAAACTCTTTTTGCGGTGTGTTTGTCGAGATCCGATGAATTGCGGGTTTATGATCAAGTTTATCTATGAATAATATTTGAATCTTCTCTGAATTCTTTTATGTATGATTGAGTTATCTTTGCAAGTCTCTTCAAATTATTAGTTTGGTTTGGCCTACTAGATTGGTCTTTCTTGCCATGGGAGAAGTGCTTAGCTTTGGGTTCAATCTTGCGGTGTTCTTACCCAGTGACAGAAAGGGTTGCAAGGCACGTATTGTATTGTTGCCATGGAGGATAACAAGATGGGGTTTATATCATATTGCATGAGTTTATCCCTCTACATCATGTCATCTTGCTTAATGCGTTACTCTGTTCTTATGAACTTAATACTCTAGATGCAGGCAGGAGTCAGTCAATGTGTGGAGTAATTGTAGTAGATGCAGGCAGGAGTCGGTCTACTTGTTATGGACGTGATGCCTATATACATGATCATGCCTAGATAATCTCATAACTATGCGCTTTTATATCAATTGCTCAACAGTAATTTGTTCACCCACCGTAATACTTATGCTATCTTGAGAGAAGCCTCTAGTGAAACCTATGGCCCCCGGGTCTATCTCTTATCATATTTGCTTTCAATCTACTTTTATTTGCATCTTTAATTTTTGCATCTATATTATAAAATACCAAAAATATATTTATCTTATCATACTATCTTTATTAGATCTCACTTTTGCAAGTGGCCGTGAAGGGATTGACAACCCCTTTATTTCGTTGGTTGCGAGTTCTTAGTTTGTTTGTGTAGGTGCGTGGGACTTTTGAGGAGCCTCCTACTGGATTGATACCTTGGTTCTCAAAACTGAGGGAAATACTTATACTACACTTGCTGCATCACCCTCTCCTCTTCGAGGAAAACCAACGCAAGCTCAAGACATAGCATACAACGGGCCTTTACTCCTGGAATTACACCTTTAAAGGTGGTTTTGGTGGGTTTGATCCTTAAGGGATCGATGCCCATTTTTGCGCACTGTGTCCTGATAAAGCAGGTTCAGGCTACTGCCACCGTCCATAAGGACATGCGTGAGGTGGAATCCGTCGATAATTGGGTCAAGGACCAGTGCGGCTGAACCGCCATGACGGATGCTAGTAGGGTGGTCCCTACGATCAAAAGTGTTCGGACAGGCTGACCATGGGTTGAACTTTGGGGCGACTAGCTCCATCGCATAGACGTCCCTTAGTGCTCGCTTTCGTTCCCATTTGGGAATGTGGGTGGCATATATCATGTTTACCGTTTTCACCTGGGGAGGAAATTTCTTATGTCCCCCCGTGTTTGGACGCCGGGGTTCCTCGTCATCGTTGTTGTGCAGCCCCTTGTCCTTGTTTTCGGCATTTATCTTGCCGGCCTGTTTGAACACCCAGCAATCTCTGTTAGTGTGGTTGGCTGGCTTATCAGGGGTGACGTGGATTTGGCACGAGCGATCAAGTATGCGGTCCACACTGGACGATCCCGGATTGTTTCTTTTGAATGCCTTTTTCCGCTGACCGGATTTTGAGCCATTGAATCCGGCGTTGACTGTCGTGTCTTCGGCGTTGTCGCCATTGTCGCTTATGTCTGTTGCGCCGTGGTTTGCCGTTACTATCGCAGACATCTAAAGTGCCGGAGTTTCTTGGCATGGTGCTACTGCGAGCCAACCAGCTGTCCTCGCCCGCGCAAAAGCGGGTCATGAGTGTCATGAGGGCCGCCATGGACTTCGGTTTTTCTTGGCCGAGGTGTTGGGCGAGCCACTCGTCGCGGATATTGTGCTTAAAGGCCGCCAAGGCTTCGACATCCGGATAGTCGACAATTTGGTTCTTTTTAGTTAGGAACCGAGTCCAGAATTTCATGGCTGACTCTCCTGGCTGTTGGGTAATGTGACTCAAGTCGTCAGCGTCCGGTGGTCGCACGTAAGTGCCTTGGAAGTTGTCGAGGAATGCGTCCTCCAGGTTTTCCCAACTGCCGATGGAATTTGCCGGCAGGCTATTCAGCCAGTGTCTGGCCGGTCCTTTGAGTTTAAGGGGAAGATACTTGATGGCATGTAGATCATCACCGCGGGCCATGTGAATGTGGGAAGGAAATCTTCGATCCATACCGCGGGGTCTGTTGTGCCATCGTATGATTCGATGTTTATGGGTTTAAACCCTTCTGGGAATTCGTGATCCATTACTTCGTCAGTGAAGCAGAGGGGGTGTGCGGAGCCTCTATGCCGGGCTATGTTGCTACGCTGTTCGAATAAGTCTGGTCGGCTATGTTCGGCCCGGCCGGACTCGTTGATAATGTATCCGGCATGACGATCATCATCCCGTGTTGGGGCGCGCCCCCGCGATCCGTAGATCGTCTTGGCTGTCCTGCCTTGTTTTCCAGTATGTCTCGCAGGTCCTTCCTATTGCCCCGGGCCATAGTGTATTGGCGTGGGGGTGCGGGCTGGTATTCGGGCTAATACGCCATTTTATCCCGGCCACGAGGTGGCCGGTCAGCCTCGTCCTGTGCTGGTAGTGTGGGCTTTAGGGCCTCCTCCTCGAGTTGAGGTAGCAACTTGTGCTTTGGGTAACCTTTGGTGTGGCGCTCGAGTCCGTATTCCTTGGCTGCCAGGACCTCAGTCCATCTGTCTGTGAGCAGATCTTGATCAGCTTAGAGTTGCTGCTACTTCTTTTTCAGGCTTCTTGCAGTGTCCATAAGCCGGCGCTTGAAGCACTCCTGCTCTAGGGGATCCTCAGGCACGTTGAATTCATCGTCGCGAGGCTCACCTCGTCTTCGGAGGGGGCATGTAGTTATCCTCCTCCAAGTATCCGTCCGTTGCCTGTTCGTCTGGGCTAACCTGCCCATCTTCCTGTCCGGCCGGCTCAAAGGCAGGCTGATCAGGGTTGTATTCATCTTCGGCACCATCCGTATTGTTTTCATCTCCTGTGCCGGCATTGATGTGGCGGGGCTTAGAGCGGCGCCGATGACGCCCATGCTTTGATTTCTTCCTTGAGGGGTTATCCTCTATTGCCTCATCGCCATTGATTTCTTTGAGAGTGTCCACCATATATGTATCATACGAGGAGGTGGCGGTCCAGCGCCTCGTGGGTAGTGGTTCCTATTCTTCTCCTGCATCATCATCCATACCGTCGATGTCTTCGGAGTCGAAGTTGAGCATGTCGGTCAAATCATCGACAGTGGCAATGAAGTGGGTGGTGGATGGGAAACGAATTTCCTCGTCGTCTGCTTCCCACTCAAGACGGACATAGTTCGACCAAGAGTCTCCTGACATAGAGAGAGACCTTAATGAATTCAGCATGTCGCCGAAGGGCGAGTGCTGAAAGATATCCGCAGCGGTGAATTCCATTACCGAAGCCCAATCAGATTCGATGGGCCCAGGCGCGTACGGTCTGGAGCCTACAGCCGGACGCAAGTCCGGTGGTCCGGAGCCTACAGCCGGACGCAAGTACGGGGGTCCAGCGACACAGATTTACTGGTCCGGCTGTCATCGACGAAAAATAACAGGAGGTGTGGGTGAGTAGAGGAATGGCCTGGCCAGCAATGGAGTAGGGTGGGGCGGTGCGGCCTGTGCGGCAACATAGCCGGCCACAGGAGGCGGGAGCAGGCAGTCCCACCGGCGCTGGTTTGGGCGACTGGAGCAAGAAGATCAGATATTGACGAAGCAGCACGGCCGTTGGATTAACATCCAACGGTCACTACTGCTAGAATAGTTTGTGGACTAAGTTGACAAAGCCTTTCATACACGTCAACCTAGTAGACCCACAAGTCAGCCTCCAAATCTGTCCCAAATAGCATACAGCCCAAAATTTCTAGCCAGAATCAAATTAATTTTAAAACTGAATATACCTTAATTTAAATCCAATGAAATTTTACCCGCACAGAAACAATGAAATTTAAAATATCAAAATCCGAAAGAAAAAAAGTATTTTGGAACTAATTGCATGTATGCTGTATTTTTTTCATTTTATAGCCCATTTATTATTACTTATTGCCCATTTCTTATTACTTACAGCCCATTTTCTGGGCAAAATGCATCCCTCCTCATCTTGAAAGATTTCCGGCCCTGCAGGGCGTAGAAAAGCAAGTAGGCCTGGTTATTTTACAAAAAACAAAATAGCTGGCTAGCCATTTTTAGAAAGGAAAAAAACGGGCTGGTCATGTGCTAAACATATGAAATAAAAGCCTGGGCTAGATGGGCCACAACTCCCCCACAACCCAGTTGATACCCTTCTCCGTCCCAAAAAAACAAAATTACTGCGCACGCTGCTGGGTCCCTACTGACATCCTCACCATGTACTGTCACCTCCTTATTCCTCTCGGTGTTGACCATGTTGACAATACATGAGGGCAGCACCGCGGCAAGCGAACCAAGGAGAAGGACGATGGTGAGGCCTAGGACGGGAATGAACAGGAGTCGGGGAAGATGTGCAGAGTTTTAGAGTGCGATGTGGCCATGATGCGTGCATGGCAGCACAGCCAGCCGTGGAAGGCGGGAGCAGGCGGTCCCGCTGTCGGTGTCAAAATTGGTGGATCTCGGGTAGGGGTTCCCGAACTGTGTGTCTAAGGCTAATGGTAACATGAGACGGGGGACACAATGTTTACCCAGGTTCGGGCCCTCTCTACGGAGGTAATACCCTACTTCCTTCTTGATTGATCTTGATGAATATGAGTATTACAAGAGTTGACCTACCACGAGATCGTAATGGCTAAACCCTAGAAGGCTAGCTTATGAGGATATGATTGTTGTGACTAAACTCTAGAAGTCTCCCTTTAATACCCTAGCCGATATAGCGGAACGTAAGTTAGTAAGCATAGGAGCCGGGCAACCCAACTATTGACCAGATACATGATTCGGAGCCAATCCTTATAATGCTATAAGTTCGGGGTGCCAAACTGTACTATAAAAGTGTTTGGACTTTATTGTCGTATTGTGGGGCGCGATGACGCCCCTGGCGAAGTAATGCGTACCAGAGTGTACGGATGCAATTGATAAAAATACAAAGACAAGGAAAAGATCAAGTAATAAGCTGACGCTGCAAATTATTTTCCATTGTAATTTGATTAATACGTCGAGGCATACTTGTACAAGTAATGCGATAAGTGAGTAAGGCTATTTAACATGCCATGACCAAGAGCGAGCTGCATGTGGGTATGTAAAATAGGTATTGCGATCGTTAGCAGAGACCACCTGGGTATTCCCTTGTACGTCAAAGCTCCTTGCCTCCTTGGTGTATCCGTCCCGTGATGGGTCCGATGATCAGGCTATCAGAAAAGCCTCAAGGAGAGAAAAACCTAAAAGAAAGAGGAAAAGTAAAGGTATGCGGACCCAGGGCGGTTGAGCCGCATTGTGGACCATGGTCTAGCTATGCCTCCGTCCGTGCCCATGGTATTTTAAGTGCGTAGTTATGCACGCGCGGCACAATTGTCACCGCTTGATCGGGACTAGGACGGAGGCCGGATTGCTAGTCAAGCTCTGGACGAGCTAGACCATCCTGCCGCAGAGTAGTTCGGACTCGGTTGACGGTGTCCGGGGGCTTTACTGCCGAATTGAGGTTCTGCCTAACAAGGTGATTCTGTACTTCTCCTGCAAGGGCCACGTTGTGCTCCTCGGTATAGAGGGAGCGCTCCGTATTTCTGTTGACCGTTATTACATCGCATGGTCCGGGCATCTTGAGCTTGAGGTAGGCGTAGTGTGCCACCGCATTGAATTTAGCGAATACGGTTCGTCCGAGCAGTGCATGATAACCACTGCGGAAAGGGACGATATCGAAGATTAAATCTTCGCTTCTGGAATTATCTGGGGATCCGAAGACCACTTCCAGTGTGATTGAGCCCGTACAATAGGCCTCTACACCTGGTATGACACCTTTAAAGGTGGTTTTTGTGGGCTTGATTCTTGAGGGATCGATGCCCAGTTTGCGCACTATCTCCTGATAGAGCAGGTTCAGGTTGCTGCCACCATCCATGAGGACTCGCGTGAGATGGAATTCATTAATAATTGGGTCAAGGACCAGTGCGGCTGAACCGCCATGATGGATACTGGTCGGGTGATCCCTGCGATCGAAGGTGATCGGACAGGAGGACCATGGGTTGAACTTTGGGGCGACTTGCTCCATCGTGTAGACGTCCTTGAGTGCACGCTTGCGCTCCTTCTTGGGGATATGGGTGGCGTATATCATGTTCACCGTTTTAGCTTGGGGGGGTGAATTTCTTCTATCCCCTTGTGTTCGGTGGTCGGGGTTCCTCATCATCGTCATCACTTTGCGACCCTTTCTCCTTGTTTTCGGCATTTAACTTGCCGGCCTGTTTGAAAACCCAACATTCCCTGTTGGTATGATTAGCTAGTTTATCAGGAGTGCCATGGATTTGGCATGGTCGATCGAGTATGCGGTCCAGACTGGATGGGCCCGGATTGTTCCTTTTAAATGGCTTCTTTCACTGACCGGACTTGGAGCCACTGAATTCGGCGTTGACCGTTGTGTCTTCGGTACTATCATCGTTGTTTGGACGCTTATGTCTATTGCGTCGGGGCTTGCCGTTGCTGTTTCTGGCTTCAGAAGTGCCAGGTTTGCTTGTTGTTGTTGCTACGGGCTAGCCAGCTGTCTTCGCCCGCATAGAAGCGAGTCATGAGTGTCGTAAGGGCTGACATGGACTTCAGTTTTTCCTGGCCGAGGTGTCTGGCCAGCCATTCGTCGTGGATGATGTGCTTAAAGGCCGCTAGGGCTTCGGCGTCTGGACAATCGATGATCTGGTTCTTTTTAGTTAGGAACCGAGTCCAGAATTTCCTGGCTGACTCTCCAGGCTGTTGGATTATATGACTTAGGACATCGGCATCTGGAGGTCGGACATATGTGCCTTGTAATTTGTCAAGGAAGGCACCCTCCAGTTCCTCCCAGCTGCCAATGGAGTTTTCGGGCAGACTGTTTAACCAGTATCTAGCTGGTCCCTTGAGTTTGAGCGGGAGGTATTTGATGGCGTGAAGATCATCGCCGCGGGCCATATGAATGTGGAGAAGAAAATCCTCAATCCACACCGCGGGGTCTGTTGTGCCATCATATGATTTGATGTTTACGGGTTTAAACCCTTATGGGAAATCATGTCCCATTACTTCGTCAGGGAAGCAAAGGGGGTGTGCGGCGCCTCTATATTGGACCAAGTCGTGACGTAGCTCAGATGGAGCTCGTCTGCGGTTTTCATCCCGGACGTGGTTATGTTTGTCATGTTCAGCCAGATGGCCGTCGTCGTGCGTCGAGGCACGCCCCCGTGATCCATAGGTTGATCTTGTCTGTCCTGTCCTCTTTTCCAAATCGCGTCGCAGGTCATGTGTATATCCCCGAGCTGTTGTATTTCTGTTTGTTCGGCGAGGTAGTGCGGGCTGGTATTCAGCTTGAGGTGCTGCTTTGTCCCGGCCACGTGGTGGTCGGTCAGCCGTATTGTACCTTGGTAGGACGGACTCCAGCACCTCATTGTCGAACTGTGGTAACAGTTTGCGCTTTGGGTAGCTTTTGGTTGGGCACTCGAGGCCATATTCCTCGGCTGCCAGGACATCAGTCCATCTTTCATTGAGCAGATCTTGATCAGCTTGAAGCTGCTGCTGCTTCTTTTTCAGGCTTCTTGCAGTGGCAATTAGCCGACGATTAAAGTGTTCCTGTTCAGCGGGCTCTTCAGGCATAATGAAATCTTCGTCACCGAGGCTAACCTCGTCCTCGGAGAGCGGAAGGTAGTTGCTATCCTCTGAGTCTTTGTTCATGGCCTGTTCGCCAGGGTTGGCTCGCCCATCATCCCATTCCTCCTGTTCGGAGGTTGGCTCAACGAGGTCTTCATTGTTTTCGGCACCGTCTGGAGTGTTATCTTCTCCTGTGACGGTATTGTTGTTTTTACTACGGCGTGACTTAGAGCGGCACCGCTGACATCGGCGCTTCGGCTGTATCTCAGGAGGTTTATCCTCGACTGGATTTTCATCATTATCGTTATTTTCTTTGGGTGTATCCACCATGTATATATTGTACGAGGAGGTGGTTGTCCAACGCCCTGTCGGTAGTGGTTCTTGCTCCTCTCCGGCATCGTCGTCCATACTGTCGATGTCTTCAGAGTCGTAATCAAGCATGTTGGTTAAGCCATCGATAGTGGCTACAAAGTGGGTGGTGGGTGGGAAACGAATTTCTTCATCATCCACTTCCCATTCGAGCCGGACATAGTTCGGCCGGGAGTCCCTTGACAAGTAGAGGGATCTTAATGAGCTTAACACGTCGCCGAAAGGCGAGTGCTGGAAAATGTCTGCGGAGTTGTACTCTAAGACCGGTGCCCAATCAGGTTCGATGGATGCAGATGCACGCGGTCCGGAGTCCATGGCCGGAGACGAGTCCGAGGTTCCGGTAACACAAGCGCAGCCTGATGTTGGGTCTGTGTGCGGCTCGAGCGCCGCTGAGTCTGTAGCCTCCGCGGCGGGGTTGAGCTTCCCGTCTTCGGACAATGCAGTCCGCTCTAGCTCTAGGGCCAGGGCGGTCACAGGCGCTATCTCCTGTGTGAGGCAGATGACAGATCTAGGTCGCGTTCATCGTGGTGGCAGAGGACAGCCATCATGGGCTCGAATCCGTCCATGATTAAGTCTCCGTGGATATCGGCCACAAAATTTAGGCTTCCAAATCTGATCTGATGGCCAAGGGCGTAGCTATCGATCTGCTCTAGATGGCCAAGCGAGTTGGTCCGAAGTGTGAAACCGCCAAATACGAAGATCTGTCCGGGGAGGAAGATCTCCCCCTGGACTGCATTGTTGTAGATGATTGATGGAGCCATCAAGCCTATCTTTGGCGACACAGCGGAACTCTCAATAAAAGCACCAATGTCAGTGTCAAAACCGGCGGATCTCGGGTACGGAGTCCCGAACTGTGTGTCTAAGGCTAATGGTAACAGGAGGCGGGGGACACAATGTTTACCCAGGTTCGGGCCCTCTCTACGGAGGTAATACCCTACTTCCTGCTTGATTGATCTTGATGAATATGAGTATTACAAGAGTTGATCTACCACGAGATCGTAATGGCTAAACCCTAGAAGTCTAGCCTATGAGGATACGATTGTTGTGACTAAACTCTAGAAGTCTAACCCCTCCAGTTTATATGGACACCGGGGGGGCTAGGCTTGTACAAAGTCGGTTATAGAAAGGAATCTACATATCCGAATCGCCAAGCTTGCCTTCCACGCAAAGGAGAGTCCCATCCGGACATGTGACGAAGTCTTCTATCTTGTATCTTCATAGTCCAACAGTCCGGCCAAAGTATATAGTCCGGCTGTCCGAGGACCCCTTAGTCCAGGACTCCCTCACCCGCCGGCGCTGGTTTGGCTTTGGTAGCTGGAGGAAGAAGAGACTGAAGAAACACGACAGACGTTGAATGTCAATCCAACGGTCAAGGTTGGCACAATCATTTGTTGACTAAACCGACACCAAGTAGCATACTTTTGTATATATAGGCAGAAAAGAAAAACTGGGCTCGTTCGCCTGATAACATTCCCGAAACTACGACCGTTCGATCTTGCATCGCAACTAAAAATGCGAGGAAAATGCGTTCGTTTGCCGTCCTCCTCCCAGGGAACGTTCACCACATAAGTTACTAGCACCCTTGGTTTTCAACCGAGAGGTCTTGGGTTCAAGTCCCAGGAACTCTCAATTTTGTCCTCCTTAAAAAGAAAGAAAATCAAAGACTTGAGAAGCCGTACAGAACAAGCTAGTGTACCAGTAAAGAGACGTTGCTGAGTTTTAGAAAAAAGAGAGACGTGCTCCTGTAGCTGGTTCGAATTAAAACCTAGACTATGACTATATATGGTGCTATCCTACTCTGCAAGTAATGAAACTGACATATCCAACATTCGCTTCTCCTATTCTGTACTTACTCTACCTAGCATCAGAAGCTCTGGCCGCATCAACCATGTCCGCTGGTTGCTCATCCACCTGCTCTTCAGCAAGCAACAACTAGATATGCGCCAAGTAGCCACCTGTACCATCACCTGTGGGTATCATCATACCTCAGCCGGCACACGCGCCGCAGCCGGTTGCTCATCGCAACCCGCTGCCGTTGGTGTGGTGCCACTGCTGCAAATCACGCAGAGTCATTCGTCGCGTCTCAACCACAATCCTCAACCCTGGCTGAGTCTTCTACAAATGCCCGACTCATGGGGTAATACTATGTTTAAGTGTTGTTCTGCTGCTTTCAGTTGCTGATTTTTTTCAATAGTTTGGTTGGTGATCTTCCAATTTGATTCATGCAGAAAAGGGAAGATTCGTGTCATTTGTATTTCTGGGAAGTTGTTGATGTGGGGGAATGCAACTATGTTGATTATTTGGTTAGCCGAGGAATCCCAGTACCAGCAGGTTGGGGTGTTGGACAAGTAACTAAAGGAACCACAGAAGAGGAAGATGCAGAGCAGAAGGTTAAATATGTAGTTCCTATGATCATGGCCAAAGAACAACTGATGAACAACCTTGACAGCAACGAGGAGATGAAAGAGCTTGTGAAGATAATGGGAAAAATCGATGTGCTCTGTAGGATGATTGTCTCTTTATTTGCACTGTATGTAGCACTCGTGATGTATTTAGTGGCTATGACATGAGCACTTTTCTGAAACTAGTAATGAATGAAACCTATGTAGCAGGCTGGGCGTAGTTTTGTGAACATATAATGATTTCTATTAACAGAAATCGGGAGGTATCCCCTTTTGCTCATAAATAAATAAATAGCAGAGGCCCTTTTGGTAATAAATAAATAAATTAGGAGAGGCCTTGTCGGGTCAGCTTTGTTCCCATTCATCGAGCAAATTGCAGTCCAACAGCAAACCATGTCATCAAATTCAAGTTTCACAGCCAAATATGAGTACAACTAAACAACAATGTCATCATGTTTTAGTCGTCATACAATCACCAAACACAAATCAGCATACATAACAAGTGATGTTCTCACAGCAAAATACTAAACAACACGTTCATCAGGTTTCAGTTCTCATAGCAAACACAATTCACATAGTAGATTAAAAAACATCTTCTGATAGGCAAATACGACAAAAGCAATCTAATCATCATCCGCAGCAGCAACGTCAACACCTTTGCCATGTGCATCAGTCTGAATCGTAAGTCCCACATTGTCATCTTCTTCTTCATCCTCAATGTCCTCGAACGTTGGCTTCTTCTTGATCAACTCTTGTATGTCCATAGCATGATGCAATCTTTTTGCCAGCGTGATTAACGTGATGGTTCTCAAAGATATTGGGAACATCTGTGGAATCTTGTACATCAGGAGCAGTGTAAGCATCATCTTGTTATGCAACTTCATTAAACGAATTCCTCTTCTCAAACCTTTGCAATACTCTCCAGTCATTGCTACGTGCAAATGTGTCTTCCAATAGAAATATCTGTGTTGCTTGATTTGCCAAAATAAAAGGCTCGTTGGTATGGTACGCCGCCTTGACATTGATGGATTTGAAATAATCATCAACCCTGTTTTTTGCGATCCTAGAAAATAGGTTATACCAACGACAGCACAACAGAACCACACACCGATGATCCTCGAAACTGGAGATATACTGCAACTGAACAATGTCTGTAATGTTAGCATACATTTCAGTTATCTCTTTGTCGTACGTATCCGTGCTCACGATGGCACTGTTTTGTGTCTTCCTTCCTTTGTCGCGTGAAAGGGTGTTGTGGCGCACTTCTCCAACAATGCAAGATTCATAATGTCTTACCCGAGTATCAGGACCCTTTGCTAGTGAGTAAAGGGCATCGTCAACTGTCTGCCCATCCTCCTGCATCTTCTTAACATATGGTTACAAAATAGACAAGCTGATCATCTTATGTACTCAATATATTAAAAAAATGATAGTGCAATTCAAAATCATACATGGCTCTTGAACCATTTCGCAAATCCTGCCATAACCAGTTTTTCAATGTTTCTTGGATTTTGCGGCAGTAACTCCTTTTTGTAGATGTTGCACAACATAGTGACCGCGTCAAACATCTAAATATATAAGAATGTGCTGCAAGTTTAGTAGATTACGATGTATAAGCTGCAGTACTTAGCACTTACTTGATATAAGGTAGTATCTCAGGACATTTATTCAACACATACCAAACCATTTTGTCCAAATATTTAGGTTCGTCCTCTTGTCGACTCTTCCGTGTAACTCAAACAGAATAATCGAAAACATTGAGCCCGGATTGTCTTCACCCATCTCTTTGCTAAGCTGATCAGCTGTTTCAACGTATTTTGAGGAGAATGTCAATGCTTCTGTAGCAATGTAGTCCTCTGCAATGGAACCCTCGGGTCTAGCTCTGTTCCTAACATAGCCCTTGAAAGTGCCTAGCCGCCTTTCAATAGGGTACATCCAGTCATATTGTACTGGACCTCTAAGTAGTGCCTCATCAGGTAGATGAACAGCCAAATGCACCATCACATCAAAGAAGGTTGGAGGATATATCTTCTCAAGGTCACATAGGACAGTTGGTATCTTGTCTCTAAGACGCTCCGAAGCATCTATCCTTATATTTCTACTGCAGATTTCCCTGAAGAATTGTCCCAACTCTACAACTGCTCTGTATAAGTCAGGGCGGCCCAATCCTCTAAGGATAACAGGTAAAACCCTTTGAAGCAGGACGTGGCAGTCATGAGTTTTAAACCCTTGTACCTTGTTTCCATCATGGATGCACCAAATTATAACAGCACGTAAAAAGAAATCAGCTGGTGGGCTGCTACATAGGTCTCGAGTGAGAACACCCCTCCATAGCTGTTGAATTTCCTCCACAAGAGGCTCCGTGAATAAATCAAAATCATTTCTAGGACTTTTTGGACCTGGGATGAGCAAGGCCATCATGTAGTTTGATTCTTTGGTGTAGACATTTGGAGGCATGTTGTAAGGGATAACAAGCACTCGCCACATGCTATATGTGGCACTCTAGTGGCCAAATTGGTTAAATCCATCTGAAGCTAAGCCAAGTCTAATGTTTCTCAGGTCAGCAGCAAACTTTTTGTGTTTCTGATTGAAGCTTTTCCACTCACTACCATGAGATGGATGGCTCATTACATTCGGATATCTGTACTCCTGGTCCCTAGAATGCCACAGTACATCCTCTCTTGTTTCAGCATCATGAAACAACCTCTGCAATCTTGGTATAATTGGAAAATTTGTCAAAACATTATGAGGAATCCTCTTCACAGCATCGCCATCTTTCCATCTTAATGATTTGCATTTCGGGCATTCACTTAAGTTGGCATAATCCTTCTGGAACAACACTCAATTATTCTTACAAACATGGATCATATCATATCCAACTCCAACTGCACGAAGGAAATTCTTCATTTTACTGTAGGTGTGTGGCAGCTCAGATGCATCTGGGAAAGATTTGTGGAAAGCAGCCAACATCGCATCGAATGATTTATTGGTCATCCGCTCAGATGTCTTCACCTAAAGAAAGGTGACCATAGCTGAGAATACTGACAGCTTATTTCCTGGAGTGACAGCCACGTTGCATTGTTCCAACATGCGGGCCCATCATTTTCTTCTACAGGTGAAAGTTCATGAAATGCACGAGCATTTGGTAGCATTGTTTCAACGCTGGTCAAACTCACTAGCTTCGCTACCACCACCTCCTCCACCACTTCCACCTGAGCATCAGGCAGATCAAGATGGTGATCTGCTGCTTCCACGTAGTCAGTAACATTGCGTTCACAGCTTCACCATGCTAAACCCATCTAGTATATGTGACCGACATCCCATAAAAGTGTAGATGATTTTGCACAGTTGACCGGGGTCTTGTAACTGAATTCATACAACTTCTACACGGACAGAGCACATCTGATTTCGGACCACCGTACTCAGCTCTGATAAAGTTCTTGAAGTTTTCAATCCCCTCGACATATGCAGTGGAGAATCTTTGAGCAGAAGTTATCCAAGTCCTGTCCATCTGTTAGACATAAAAATTAGTTCTTCTACTAGATATTACAGGAAAAGCATGTATGCTTTTTTATGAAGTCCAAAAAAAAACCTAGGTTGATGTCTAAAGCTATGGCAAGATATTTGGGCGAGCAGATCTAAGTAATGAAATATATGTAAAGCTAATTCAGCAAACATATTTGAGTGCTAAATTATGGTAGGCTGTTTCAGCAATCAATGAGGCCGAGCACACAGCCATCAAACTATCAAAGGCCATCGTAGCAACAAAGATCGAGTATAAAACGGTGTAGAGCTATTTCACCTAACAGATTGGCTACTAGACCATGGAAATCTACATCACAATAAATATATGGTAGGATATTTTAGCAACTAATCGGCCTTGGCATGCCATCTCAGCTAAGCAGATTGAGTGTAGAACAGGGCAAGGAAGCTTCTTAAGCAGAGCATATTGACTGTAAACTACTTCAGCAAACAGTGAGATTAACAACGTCTATCAGCTAACATTCAGTGCTACACCGACATGCAAGGGGCCTAAGTCTAGAATTCGCGTACCATGGGAGAAGCTGACCGTCGTGTGTCTCCACACGAACGTCACCAGCGGTGGTGGCGCTGACCACCGTGCGCCTCCACAAGAATGTCGCCAGCGGTGGCGGCGCGGCTAGAGGACGACAGTCTATGAGAGCGCACTGCGGGAGCGAGAGGATCGCCATGCATCCCCTCGACGAACCACGGTGCCGACGTATCAGCACGGTGGGGAGGGAGGCTTTGGCGGAGCGAATGGAGTGGAGGGGGATGGGGGAAGGGTGTTTGGGGAATATTATTGGCTAGTTGGCCGAAGGGCGGTTGAATTAGGGATTTGGTGGAATTTTGGGGGGGGGGGGGGCTAGGATTTTCACGCGGTGGGCGGGGGGAGTTTGGCGCATGGTCAGTTTCTCCAAGTACAGTCCCACGTGTCAGTGAAGAGGCAAGCCGAAGCGCGTTCCGTTTGTGTGAGCCGTGTGCAGGACCGAACGTGTGTGGGGTGCAATGCGACCGCGACATGGGTGTTGTGAGTGTACCGCCTTTTTACCTTTTAAACTAGGTGCTTCACCCCCTAAAAAAACTTGATGCTTCGCGCGATCCATCGATACTACTAGTAGTAATCCGGTAATCCTAACTGAAACGGCACGGCCGGGTCTTTTCCCATACGATATGCTGGGAGGTTGGCTTAGTTGGGTTTTTAGGACGAGTAAGTCTACACCTACGTAATCCCTGTTACGTAATTAACGTAATGTGAAACGTGTGAGTTGTTCATTGTAGATTGGGGGCAGGGAGGAGCCCACCACCATGAAAATCAGGGAGGAGAGAGAGAGGCAATTTACATTAACCCTTTTGTAGGTTCCCGTAGATGTAGAAAGATGTGAAATGTGTGTATGTGTAGTGGACGTACTATTGGAGTGCCTAATATAAATTGTGTGTGTAGACCCTATGTGTTTATTTACTTCACATGTTAGCTTTGTCTCGGTTCAATAAAAAGCAGAGTTGGTGATGATGGTGAGCCTGTCATCCTGCAATATAGGCCGTCCGATCTATATCTAACGGATAGGAAGGAAACTATGACAATTTACCGCACTCCTCTCCACATTTGCAGATAAGGCCTTCCCTTGTTCATCTTTTTCTCCCACAAGATCTTGATGTTTCGTGCAATGCACGGGCATCTTGCTAGTACTCCTACAATATACTATATTATTGTGAAAGTTCCATCGGCCGAGACTAATGCAAACACGGTAGATTTTCATTACATTTCGAACTTTTATAGGACAGAAAAATAAAAGAAACCTGACCCTAAACCTATTCTCACTACAAAAAAGACACATCCGTGACATTTTGGGCCGAACGAAAAAAAATTCTGTCATACATATGACACTTCTATGACGATAATTGTGACAAAACCCGGTATCATCATAGATGTGGTGGGCTCCTACTTCTATGACAAAAAATCATGACAGAAAATGGGCTTTTCGTCCTGGGCGGGCCGGAGACGCAGCTGCATGACATTCTTTGGGCCGTCCATGACGGAAAAAACCATGGTAGAAGCGAGGGGAGGAAAATTTTGGGGAGTTGCCGGTTACGGTGGGAGGTCGGGGGCCGAGCGATGCGCGTTTCTCTCATACACGTGAGAGGCGTTGGCTCTAACTGAACCCGAGCGAGGCATTGGGCTCTAACTGAACCCGAGCGATTGCACTGCAGGCTACGCGTTACTGAACCCGAGCGATCGATCGATGGTTGTTATCTGAACCCAATGGAGCGATTCCTTTGCTACTGCTGCTAACTAAAGCCGATCGATGCTGCCTCTGGGATGAACAGTGAGCTTTGCGGGGGGGAGGGGGGTTGTATGAACAGTGAGCGGTGGCGTTGCCTCTGGATGAACAGGAACCCATGGTGTGGAGGGCTGGATGAATAGTAGACGGTAGAGGGGTGGCCGTGGAGGGGTGGTTGAACAGGACCCCGTGGTGTGGAGGGCTGGATGAACAGTAGACGGTGGAGGGGTGGTTGAACAGTAGCCGGTGGAGTAGCGCGTGGTGGAGGCTGGATGAACAGGAGCCCGTGGAGGCTGGAGGAGGTCGACGGTAGCCCGTGGAGGCTGGAGGAGGTCGATGGTGTAGATGAACAGTATCCCGTGGAGTCTCGTTTTGCGGTACGCCACACCCCTCCCAATGAACAGGACCCCCATTTCGACCGTAGCGCTCCAACACAAGTCCGTTTCATCTGTTTTGCGGTACGCCACACCCCTCCCGATCAACAGGACCCCCGATTCGACTGTAGGAGGTCTGTTTCCTCCGTTTTTGTGGTACGCCACACCCCTCCCGATCAATAGGACCCCCGTTTCGACCATAGGAGGTCTGTTTCGTCCGTTTTGCGGTACGCCACACCCCTCCCGATCAACAGGACCCCCGTTTCGACCGTAGGAGGTCCGTTTCCTCCGTTTTGCGGTACGCCACACCCCTCCCGATCAACAGGACCCCCGTTTCGACCGTAGGAGGTCCGTTTCCTCCGTTGTGCGCTACGCCAGGCCTCGTTTCCATTGCCTGTTCCGTCCAAGCCATCCCAATGAACACGATCACGCATTCTGTTCCGACCAAGCCGGTTGGCTCCCCATGAACACGACGACGACGCTGTTTCTCCGTTCCGACCCAGCCATGTACGTATGCACGAGTAGGCGTTCGAGACCCCGCCCGTATGTACACATACGTGGCCGTATTTTCTTTCTTGCACCCTGGCCGCTGTACGTACGTGTACATGCTACGTGAGCGCCTCTACTACAACACGTGCACGCCTCTACAACGACCAGTATGTACGTACACGTTCGCGACCAGAATGACAATGCTACGTACGCTTCGACCAGGTGGGTCCCGACTGTCACGCACTTCCTTGCGTGTGAAAATGTAGCTGGTGGGTCCCAGCAGTCAGAGGGGCGAATTGTTTTTTTTTGCCCGGACACACTTCCTTGCGTGCGAAGGTGTAGCTGGTGGGTCCCAGCAATCAGGGGGAAACGTTTTTTTCGCAAATACGGTGGCCCGTCCGGTGGGTCCCCGCTGTCAGGTGGAGGAATAATTATTTTCCGCGTAATAAGGAGGCACTTCCTTGCTGCGGCCGTGGACCCAGCTGTCAGCCTCTCCACATACAGTCCACGTCTGATGGAAGTCATTCCTTGACCACGTTGACCATGCCGTGCTGAGAGCACCAGGGCGGTTGACGACGGCGAGGCCTAGGAAGGGGACGACGGGGAGCCGGGGAAGACGCGGCAGTGGAAGCCCGCGCCGAGAGGAGTACGAGGGTTCACTGGTTCGGCTGCGGTGTGAGGCTTCCATCGCCGCAGGGCCTGGCCAGCGGTGGGAATAGTACGGGCGGTGAGGCCTGCGTGGCAGCACATCCGGCCACGGGAGGCAGGAGCATGTGGCACGACCGGCGCTGCTTTGGGCGGCTGGAGCAAGAAGACCAGAGGTTGAAGAAGCACTATGGCCGTTGGATGGACATCGTACGATCACTGGAGCTAGAATTGTTTATATTGACTAAGTTAACAAAGCCCTCTGTCCCCGTCAACATAGTAGGCCCACAAGTCAGCCTGCCACCAAGGTGGGTCCCAGCTAGCAGGGGGTATTCATTTTTTTGTGCGTAATAAGGAGGCACTTCCGGTGGGTCCGAGCTGACAGCAGGGGGAACGTTTTTTCAAGAAATATGGTGGCCCGTCGGGTGGGTCCCAGCAGTCAGGGGCAAACGTTTTTTTCACGAAATATTGGTGGCTCGTCCGGTGGGTCCCTGCTATTAGGTGGAGGAATAATTATTTTCCTGGTAATAAGGAGGCACTTCCTTGCGGCTGCCGTGGACCCAGCTGTCAGCCTCTCCACATACAGTATTCTTCCGATGGAATTCGGTCGTTGACCACATTGACCATGCCACGCCGAGAGCACCACGGTGGTGGATGATGGCGAGGCCTAGGAAGGGGACGACGCGGAGCCGGGCAAGACGCGGCAGTGGATGCCCAGACGAAGAGGAGTACGAGGGTTCACTGGTTCGGCTGCGCTGCCATTGCCGCAGAATAACAGGGGGTGTGGGTGAGTGTAGTGGAGGGATGGCCTGGCCAGCGGTGGGAGTAGTATGGGGGTGATGTCTACTACACAACCTTCTTCTTGTAGTCGTTGTTGGACCTGCAAGTGCACATGTTTGTAGGACAATAGCAAATTTACCTCAAGTGGATGACCTAAGTTTTATCAATCCATGGGAGGCGTAGGATGAAGATGGTCTCTCTCAAACAACCCTTCAACCAAATAACAAAGAGTATCTTGTGTCCCCAACACACCCAATACAATGGTAAATTGTATAGGTGCACTAGTTCGGCGAAGAGATGGTGATACAAGTGCAATATGGATGGTAGATAAAGGTTTTTGTAATCTGAAATAATAAAAACAGCAAGGTAACTAATGATCAAAGTGAGCGTAAACGGTATTGCAATGATAGGAAACAAGGCCTAGGGTTCATACTTTCACTAGTGCAAGTTCTCTCAACAATAATAACATAGATAGATCATATAACAAGCCCTCAACATGCAACAAAGAGTCACTCCGAAGCCACTAATAGCGGAGAACAAACATAGAGATTATGGTAGGGTACGAAACCACCTCAAAGTTATTCTTTCGGATCAATCTATAAAAGAATTCATACTAGAATAACACCTTAAGACACAAATCAACCAAAACCCTAATGTCACCTAGATACTCCATTGTCACCTCAAGTATCCGTGGACATGATTATACGATATGCATCACACAATCTCAGATTCATCCAACCAACACAAAGTACTTCAAAGAGTGCCCCAAAGTTTGTACCAGAGAGTCAAGAAAATGTGTGCCAACCCCTATGCATAGGTTCATGGGCGGAACCTGCAAGTTGGTCACCAAAACATACATCAAGTGGCACATGATATCCCATTGTCACCACAGATAAGCACGACAAGACATACATCAAGTGTTCTCATAAAAGACTCAACCCGATAAGATAACTTCAAAGGGGAAACTCAATTCATCACAAGAGAGTAGAGGGGGAGAAACATCATAAGATCTAACTACAATAGCAAAGCTCGGGATATATCAAGATCGTGCCATAGAGGGAACACGAGAGAGAACACGAGAGAGAGAGATCAATCACATAGCTACTGGTACATACCCTCAGCCCCGAGGGTGAACTTCTCCCTCCCCGTCATGGATAGCGCCGGGATGATGAAGATGGCCACCGGTGATGGGTTCCCCCTCCGGCAGGGCACCAGAACGGGCTCCCAAGAGGTTTTTGGTGGCTACAGAGGCTTGCGGCGGCGGAATTCCCGGTCTATCTTCCGTTCTGGAAGTTTTATGATATGTAGGTATATATGGGTGAAAGAAGTACGTCAGTGGACCTAAGGGGGGGGCACGAGGCAGGGGGCGCGCCCTAGGGGGGTGGGCGTGCCCCCACCCTCATGAGCACCTCCCTTCTTTCCTGACGTGCACTCCAAGTCCATCGGGTCGCTTTCCTTCCAAAAATAACTTCTCCAGTTGATTTCGTTCTGTTTTGACTTCGTTTGATATTCCTTTTCTTCGAAACACTAAAATAGGCATAAAACAGCAAATCTGGGCTGGGCCTCCGGTTAAAGGTTAGTCCCAAAAATAAAATAAAAGTGGATAATAATGCCCAATATTGCCTAAAACAGTAGATAAAGTAGCATGGAGCAATCAAAAATTATAGATACGTTGGAGACGTATCAAGCATCCCCAAGCTTAATTCCTGCTCGTCCTCGAGTAGGTAAATGATAAAAAGAGAATTTTTGATGCGGAGTGATACTTTGGCATAATTTCAATGTAAATCTTCTTAATTGTGGTATGAATATTCAGATCCAAATGATTCAAAATAAAAGTTCACATTGATAAAAGAAATAGTAACACTTCAAGCATACTAATCAAAGTAATCATGTCTTCTCAAAATAACATGGCAAAAGAAAGTTCATCCCTACAAAATCATATAGTTAGGCTATGCTCCATTTTCGTCACACAAAGATGTTCCCAACTTCTATACCCCCGATGATAAGCCAAGCAATTGTTTCATACTTAAATAATGTCAAACTTTTTCAACTTTCACGCAATACATGAGCGTGTGCCATGGATATAGCACTATGGGTGGAATAGAATATGATGATGGGGATTGTGTGGAGAAGACAAAAAAGGAGAAAGTCTCACATTGACGAGGATAATCAACGGGCTATGGAGATGCCCATCAATTGATGTCAACATGAGGAGTAGGGATTGCCGTGCAACGGATGCACTAGAGCTATAAATGAATGCTCAACAAAATAAAACTAGTGGGTGTGCATCCAACTTGCTTGCTCACGAAGACCTAGGGCATTTGAGGAAGCCCATCGTAGGAATATACAAGCCAAGTTCTATAATGAAAAATTCCCACTAGTATGAAAAAGACAACTTATGAGACTCACTATATGAAAAACATGGTGCCACTTTGAAGCACAATATATGAGACTCACTACATGAAGAACAAGGTGCTACCTTGAAGCACAAGTGTGGAAAAAGAGATAGTAACATTGCCCTTTTTATTTATTTTCTTTTCTTTTTTTTTCTTTTTTTCTCTTTTTCTCTTTTTTGGGGCTTTTTTTGGCCTTTCTTATTTTTTTTTCTTTTTTTTCTTTGGACAATGCTCTAATAATGATGATCATCACACTTCTATTACAACATATGAATTACAACTCGAAACTAGAACAAGATATGACTCTATATGAATGCAATGAACAGAAGGTGGCTTTGCCACAAATACAATGTGGGATGGTGCAATGAATCAAGAGTGACACGTATGAAAAATAATGCATGGTGGCTTTGCCACAAATACGATGTCAACTACATGATCATGCAATGGCAATATGACAAAAGTAACCTATGTCATGATGATGATGAACGGAAGGTGGAAAGTTGCATGGCAATATATCTATGGAAATGCCATAATAGGTAGGTATGGTGGCTGTTTTGAGGAAGATATAAGGAGGTTTATGTGTGATAGAGCGTATCGTATCACGGGGTTTGGATGCACCGGCGAAGTTTGCACCAACTCTCAAGGTGAGAAAGAGCAATGCATGGTACCGAAGAGGCTAGCAAAGGCGGAAAGGTAAAAGTCCATGGACTCAACATTAGTCAAAAGAACTCATATACTTATTGCAAAAATTTAGAAGTCATCAAAAATCAAGTACTACGCGCATGCTCTTAGGGGGATAGATTGGTAGGAAAAGACCATCGCTCGTCCCCGACCGCCACTCATAAGGGTGCACAAGCCAGGTACACTTCATGTTTCAAATTTGTACACAACTTTAACCATACGTGCATGCTACGGGACTTGCTAACTTCAACACAAGCATTCTTTAAATTCATAATCACCCAACTAGCATGACTTTAATATCACTACCTCCATATCTCAAAACAATTATCAAGCATCAAACTTTTCTTAGTATTCAACACACTCATAAGAATTCTTACAAATCTTTTATGCTTAGCATATTAGGATTATTTAAGCAAATTACCATGCTATTTAAGACTCTCAAAATAATCTAAGTGAAGCATGAGAGACTAGCAATTTCTACAAAATATAACCACCGCCGTGCTCTAAAAGATATAAGTGATGCACTAGAGCAAATGACAAACTACTCCGAAAGATATAAGTGAAGATCAATAAGTAGCTAAATAATTATATAACTATGTGAAGACTCTCTAACATTAAAGAATTTCAGATCTTGGTATTGTATTCAAACAGCAAGCAAAGCAAAACAAAATGACAATGCAAGGATAGCACAACTCATGTGAAGAAGCAAAAACTTAGGCTCAACCGATACTAACCGATAGTTGTTGAAGAAGAAAGGTGGGATGCCTACCGGGGCATCCCCAAGCTTAGATGCTTAAGACTTCTTGAAATATTATCTTGGGGTGCCTTGGTCATCCCCAATCTTGAACTTTTGTGTTTCCTTAATTCCTCTCATATCATGGTTTCTCTTTTTATCAAAAGCTTCATCCACAACAAACTCAACAAGAACTTGTGAGATAGGTTAGTATAAACCAATGCAAAACCTTATCGTTTCCTACTGTAACAAATCACTAAAATTATTACTCAACATTGAATACTAAATTCCTCTGCATATTTAATACTCCTATCTTCAAATAGAATCATTAAACAAGCAAACATATGCAAACAATGCAACCATAACAGCAATCTGCCAAAACAGTACAGTCTGTAAAGAATGCAAGAGTCATCATACTTCCCTAACTCCAAAAATTATGAACTAAAATTCCCACTGTAATAAATTTATCATATCTCAATATGCAAAAATATTCAACATTATACCACTCTCTGACTCTTCTAGGGAATTTTTGCAACAGCGGTAAACTTTCTGTTGCAATATGTATACTAGCAAAATAAGCATGGCAAAGGCTATCCTTGACTTCTTTATTGAAACTAAAGATGCAAAACATTAATATAATTAACATCAAGCAAATAATAACAAAATAAAATGACGCTCCAAGCAAAACACATATCATGTGGTGAATAAAAATATAGCTCCAAGTAAAGTTACCGATGAACAAAGACGAAAGAGGGGATGCCTTCCGGGGCATCCCCAAGCTTGGGCTTTTGGTTGTCCTTGAATATTACCTTGGGGTGCCTTGGGCATCCCCAAGCTTATGCTCTTGCCACTCCTTATTCCATAGTCCATTGAATCTTTACCCAAAACTTGAAAACTTCACAACACAAAACTCAACAGAAAACTCGTAAGCTCCGTTAGTATAAGAAACTAAAACAACCACTTAGGTACTGTAATAAACTCATTCTAAATTCATATTGGTGTAATATCTACTGTACTCCAACTTATCTATGGCTCATACCCTCCGATACTACTCATAGATTCATCAAAATAAGCAAACAACATAAAGAAAACAGAATCTGTCAAAAACAACACATTCTGTAGTAATCTGTATCAAACGTATACTTCTGGAACTCCAAAAATCCTACCAAATTAGGAAGTCCTAAGAAATTTGCGTACAAATCCAGAGCAAAAAGAAACAGATCAGAAGCACGTTTCTGTGAATTAACAAAACTAATTTACTGGGTGCAAAAGTTTCTGATTTTCAGCAGGATCAACACAACTATCACCGTAAGCTATCCTAAAGGTCTTACTTGGCACTTTCTTGAAACAAAAGCTATAAAACATGATTACTACATTAGCATAATCATGTGGACACACAAAAAAGTAAGGATAAATATTGGGTTGTCTCCCAACAAGCGCTTTTCTTTAATGCCTTTCTAGCTAGGCATGATAATGACAATGATGCTCACATAAAAGATAAGAATTGAAACGTAACCGGAGCATCATGAAGCATATGACTAGCACATTTAAGTCTAACCCTCTTCCTATGCATAGGGATTTTGTGATCAAACAACTTATGGGAACAATAATCAACAAGCATAGGAAGGCAAAACAAGCCTAGCTTCAAGATTTTCAGCACATAGAGAGGAAACTTGACATTATTGCAATTCCTACAAGCATATGTTCCTCCCTCATAATAATTTTCAGTAGCATCATGAATGAATTCAACAATATAACCAGCACCTAAAGCATTCTTTTCATGATCTACAAGCATAGAAAATTTACTGCTCTCTACATAAGAAAAATTCTTCTCATGAATAGTAGTGGGAGCAAACTCAACAAAATAACTATCATGTGATTGAAAATTAAGATCAAGATGACAAGTTTCATGGTTATCATTATTCTTTAAAGCATACGTGTCATCACAATAATCATCATAGATAGGAGGCATGCTTTCATCATAGTAAATTTGCTCATCAAAGCTTGGGGGACAAAAAATATCATCTTCATCAAACATAGCTTCCCCAAGCTTGTGGCTTTGCATATCGTTAGCATCATGGATATTCAAGGAATTCATAATAACAACATTGCAATCATGCTCATCATTCACATATTTCATGCCAAGCATTCTATGTAATTCTTCTTCTAGCACTTGAGCACAATTTTCCTTTCCATCATTCTGACGAAAGATATTAAAAAGATGAAGCGTATGAGACAAGCTTAACTCCATTTTTTGTAGTTTTCTTTTATAAACTAAACTAGTGATAAAACAAGAAACAAAAAGATTCGATTGCAAGATCTAAATATATGCCTTCAAGCACTCACTTCCTCGACAACGGCGCCAGAAAAGAGCTTGATGTCTACTACACAACCTTCTTCTTGTAGACGTTGTTGGGCCTGCAAGTGCACAGGTTTGTAGGACAGTAGCAAATTTCCCTCAAGTGGATGACCTAAGGTTTATCAATCCGTGGGAGGCGTGGGATGAAGATGGTCTCTGTCAAACAACCCTTCAACCAAATAACAAAGAGTCTCTTGTGTCCCCAACACACCCAATACAATGGTAAATTGTATAGGTGCACTAGTTCGGCGAAGAGATGGTGATACAAGTGCAATATGGATGGTAGATAAAGGTTTTTGTAATCTGAAATAATAAAAACATCAAGGTAGCTAATGATAAAAGTGAGCGTAAACGGTATTGCAACGATAGGAAACAAGGCCTAGGGTTCATACTTTCACTAGTGCAAGTTCTCTCAACAATAATAACATAGATAGATCATATAACAAGCCCTCAACATGCAACAAAGAGTCACTCCGAAGCCACTAATAGCGGAGAACAAACATAGAGATTATGGTAGGGTACGAAACCACCTCAAAGTTATTCTTTCGGATCAACCTATAAAAGAGTTCGTACTAGAATAACACCTTAAGACACAAATCAACCAAAACCCTAATGTCACCTAGATACTCCATTGTCACCTCAAGTATCCGTGGGCATGATTATATGATATGCATCACACAATCTCAGATTCATCCAACCAACACAAAGTACTTCAAAGAGTGCCCCAAAGTTTCTACCGGAGAGTCAAGAAAATGTGTGCCAACCCCTATGCATAGGTTCATGGGCGGAACCTGCAAGTTGGTCACCAAAACATACATCAAGTGGCACATGATATCCCATTGTCACCACAGATAAGCACGACAAGACATACATCAAGTGTTCTCATAAAAGACTCAACCCGATAAGATAACTTCAAAGGGGAAACTCAATTCATCACAAGAGAGTAGAGGGGGAGAAACATCATAAGATCTAACTACAATAGCAAAGCTCGGGATATATCAAGATCGTGCCATAGAGGGAACACGAGAGAGAACACGAGAGAGAGAGATCAATCACATAGCTACTGGTACATACCCTCAGCCCCGAGGGTGAACTTCTCCCTCCCCGTCATGGATAGCGCCGGGATGATGAAGATGGCCACCGGTGATGGGTTCCCCCTCCGGCAGGCACCGGAACAGGCTCCCGCGAGGTTTTTGGTGGCTACAGAGGCTTGCGGCGGCGGAACTCCCGGTCTATCTTCTGTTCTGGAAATTTTATGATACGTAGGTATATATGGGTGAAAGAAGTACGTCGGTGGACCTAAGGGGGGGCACGAGGCAGGGGGCGCGCCCTAGGGGGTGGGCGCGCCCCCACCCTCGTGAGAACCTCCCTTCTTTCTTGACGTGCACTCCAAGTCCATCGGGTGGCTTTCCTTCCAAAAATAACTTCTCCAGTTGATTTCGTTCTGTTTTGACTCCGTTTGATATTCCTTTTCTTCGAAACACTGAAATAGGCATAAAACAACAAATCTAGGTTGGGCCTCCGGTTAATAGGTTAGTCCCAAAAATAATATAAAAGTGGATAATAAAGCCCAATATTGCCTAAAACAGTAGATAAAGTAGCATGGAGCAATCAAAAATTATAGATACGTTGGAGACGTATCAGGGGGCGGTGAGGCCTCCGCGGCAGCACAGCCGGCCACGGGAGGCAGGAGCAGGCGGCACGACCGGCGCTGCTTTGGGCGGCTGGAGCAAGAAGACCAGAGGTTGAAGAAGCACTACGGCCGTTGGATGGACATCGTACGGTTAGTCGAGCTAGAATCGTGCATATTGACCAAGTTGACAAAGCCCTTCGTCCCCGTCAACTTAGTAGGCCCACTATACTGGGTCCCAGCTAGCAGGGGGAGTATTCTTTTTTTGGGCGTAATAAGGAGGCACTTCCTTGCATGCGAAGATATAGCTGGTGGGTCTGAGCAGTCAGCGGCGGTAACGTTTTTTTGCGAAATACAGAGGCCCTTTCGGTGGGTCCCAGATGTCAGGTGGAGGAATCATTATTTTGCGCGTAATAAGGAGGCATTTCCTTGCGTGTGGCTGTGGACCCAGTTGTCAGCCTCTCCACGTACAGTCCACTTCCGATGGATGTCGTTCATTGACCACGTTGACCAGGCCGCGCCGAGAGCACCAGGGCAGTGGACGAGGGTGAGGCCTAGGAAGGGAACGACACGGAGCCAGGGTATACTCGGCAGTTGTTTCCCACGCGGAGGAGTACGAGAGTTTACTGGTTCGTCTGCCGTCACCGGAGAATAACAGCATGTGTGGGACTGAGGGTGAGTAGAGGGATAGCTAGGCCAGCGATGGGAGTACGGTGGGGTGGTGAGGCCTACGCGGCAGCACAGTCGACCGCGGGAGGAGCGAGCAGGCAGTCCCACCGGCGCTTGTTTGAGCGGATGGAGCAGGAAGAGCAGAGGTTGAAGAAGCATGAGGGCCGTTAAATGGACATCCAACAGTATACATGCCATCTGTGGAAAGCCTCAAATCTATGAAAAACATCATACAACCCATCTGCCATTATTTCAAATAGTTTACATCCCATTTGCTAATTCTTACGAGTTTTTTTGGAGCCCATATTCTTTTTGTTAGCATTACAGCCCATATTGTGGCCGCGGTTAAAAAATTATACGAAATTTTGCATATGTCGGTGCGGTCTGAACTGTTTTTAATCCCGAAATTCCGAGTCACATTTAGACTGATTTTAAAAATAAATGTATATCAATATAAAATCCAATAAATTGTCCACGCATAAAAATCAATGCAATTTAAAATCTCGAAATGAAAAAAAATATATTTGAAACTAATTGTCGGTTTGATGTGTTTTAAAAATGTACAGCCCATTTCTCATTACTGATAGGCCATTTTCTCGGCCAGCCGAATGAAGCTCTCCTCGTCTAGCCCAACACGCGTGATAAAGTGACTTACTTGACAAATCACAAAAAAACTGGGCTAGCCGTTTTCAAAAAGAAAAAAAAACTACTGGGCTGGTCTGTGGTAAACATAAAAGAAAAAGTTGTCTAGACATGCTAGAGTGTCCCGCACAGCCCAGTTGACACCCTGCTTCCGTCTCAAAAACAAATTAGATAAATGCCACTCCAATTATGGCGATTCATAAAAATGCCACTGCAATTTCCAAACTTTGAAAAATGCCACTGCAATTTTTGCAAACTTTGAAAAACGCCACTGCAGTTTGCAAACTTTGAAAAACGGCACTCTAGACTTCAAAAAATGCCACTAGAAATGGCATTTTTCAAAGTTTGGAAATTGCAGTGGCATTTATCAAATTAACCCAAAACAAAAATAACTGGGCGAGTTGCTGGGTCCCTGGTGTCAGCCGCTCGTTGTGCAATTCTCTCGTTTATTGACTACATTGACAATGGCATGGGACCCAGATGTCAGAAATCCACTAGGAGGAGCCATTTTTTATTTGCTTGAAATAAGGAGGCACTTGCTTGCGTACTGCCGTGACCTTGGCGGGTCCCTGCTGTCATCCTCTCCATGTACAATCATCTCCTAATTGTGTACGTTTCAACTTGCTAGGCCCACAAGTCAGCCTCTAAACCCATGGAGGACAAATACAACCCATTTAAAAAAATAACAGCCCATTCCATACGTCCAAACAGAAAGTTCAACATTCAGAGCAAAGTAAAAGGTCTGATCCAGATATAGAGTACTGAACTTCCATGTTGACAACCATCATAGCCAAGTTAACTATCTACTCCCACTAGACAAGTACTAACTTACTCTTAGCTAACTAGATGATGCCGGCGGTACACGCTAAACGCCGGCACCGGCATCCTGCGCCTCGTCTCGGACTTGCCAGCGGTGCGATAGGGAGCATTGCTCGCGCGCGTTGGCCCTTTCCATGCCCGCGTTGGCCCTTTCCATGCCGGCGTGGTCCACCTAAGCTTCGGCTTCCAAGCAGGAAACCCACTTGACGAGCTGGTAGTAAAAATCGGTGTCGCGAACGCGTGCGTGCCCAACAGCCTCCAGGGCTATTTGCCGGGCGCCGGCCTCCACGTAGTTGGCCGAGTTGTGGGCGCTTTGCTCGCGACCCAGAGCGTTGGTGCGCTGCTGCTCCATGTCCTGCTGGCGGCGCAAATCAGCGATACGCTGCTCCTCCGCCAGGCGGTCGCGCTCCAACAACTCCTGCTCCTCCGCCATGCGGTCGCGCTCCAACAACTCCTCGATCTGTGCATTGCCATCTAAATACAGATAGAATGCCTCCTCCCTTCGTCTGCCTTCCGGTGAAAAACTGAACACTAGTTTCGGAGGTGACCGCCTCCGACGTCGCCTACCGGGGACGGGCGGGGGCATGGCGGATGTGGCGAGCGACGTCAGGCCAGTGGGGGCTTATGAGGATATGGCGAGTTGGGTCATGGTGGCACTAGAGAAGGCCAGGAAACAGTACTTATAGGGGAAGGTAGCGCGACGGTCATCGGAATTCAATGCATAATGGCTTAGTGCGCCCGCTTGCCGTGGAAAACTAGGGAAACTGAAATTATGAAGGTGTCGTCCCATCCCGTCTGGGTCACACACCGGCATGGCGGTCAAACGAGTGCACTCGAATCATCTCCCTCCTTGTCAATAATGATTTCACGGATTTAAAAAGCCAGCAACAATTAAAGTGTGTCTTTTTTCGCATCAGTTAGTTGCCTTAATTATGGCCGGCTGCATGCAGGCACTCAGAATCGCTCGCAGGTAGTACGCGAAGCAGCATGCAACGAGTCACAGCCGAGGGCACGCATGTAGCCACTTAAATCGCTAGAATTAATTAGGCTTAAACTTCTGCATGCCGTTAATTATTGCCATGCCTTGGTCTTGCTGCTTTGCTCACGGGACTAATAAACCCGGACGGAGGGAGTACCTTGGTTGGTGAGAGGTTTGAATTAAGCCCTGCAAACCGGAAAGGAGGTACTAGTACGTGCGTGTTCCGCTATTTATTCGTGTAGGATCGAGTAGGTCGTTTCTTGAATTGAGCCCTGTAAACCGGAAAGGAGGTAGTACGTGCGTGATTCTCTATTTATCCGTGTAGGATTGATAGTGTAGCTTGTTAGTTTCTTCAGAGGTAGGCATTTTTATCCGTGTAGGATCGATAGTGTAGCTTGTCAGTTTCTTCAGAGGTAGGCATTTTTATTCAGAAAACTGCCACTTCGCATCTTGCATCGCAAATAAAACTGCCAGGAGCGCATTTGTAGGCTAGCTAATGATCGATCAGTAAGTTGTAAACACTGAGTGAACAGAAATAAGTAACTGTTAATGCATCTCAATGATTCATAGATCATATACATATATGTAGCTCCAAAAGCAAAGATCAGCCACTTCGGATCTTGCGTCGCAACTAAAACTAACTAGTACGATTTCCATACATAAGATCAACATGTTAATGCATCTCAATGATTCACATATCATATACAAATATGTAGCTCCAAAAGCAAAGATCTAGAAAAAACATTTGTTCTTCTTACTAACATGGATGCTTCTCTTGGACAACATTTAGTACAGACTGAAAGACAAATTCGTTTGTGAAGTCTACAATTCCTCTTGCAAATGTAAGTGGTTTCACAAATAGTTGGAACCATGAGAATGAACCACACATGATGGAGGAACATCCACTGCAATATGATTTGGTCTTCTCTTGATCACACCGCGAGACTATTTTCGGAATACAAACTTTAACTTAGGGAAAATGATGCCCATTGTATAATCAGACCAAAGCAATGAAGCACCTAGTGTTGGCCAGTAAATAGTACAGTACTACTTTTCTGCAGTCCATGAAGTGACTATCCAATCTTTGTGTCTATTTTCAAATGGCACTACATGCAGTGACTATACTATTCTCTTGTGCAGTTCAACCAAAATTGCAGAAACTTTGTTTGTTTCCCAAATAGCAACGGGCAGACATCTCTGTCTGCACAAATATCAAGCAGCTAGTAAACATATACCACACCATGTTCGCAGTGATGGAAGAGGTGAAATTGATACAACCAAAATTGAGCATCCAATCATTGAATCATGTCCTGCACCTCCAATGAAGGTCCACCCTGCCAATAAATTCACATGCAAACCACTAGTATTACTATCTAATGATAGTACAAAAAGAGTAGCAAGATAGTAGAAAACTATGTACCTTCGTAATGAATAGCTCATAGTGCCACCAATTGGATATAAAGGTTTGGAAAAAAACATGCTCCTAATGTTGAACCAATTGGACTTTTTGTGCAGCTCCAGTAAAATTGAGCATCCCTGTTTGCATAGATATTGAAAGTGTGATTACTATAAAAGTTACACTAGTTGAAGCATAGACTCACAAATATAAGCATTCCAATTTCTTAATGGGAAAAGGTAGCAAGACTGTTTCTAACCACCTGTTGGAAGGAATAAATAAAGCAATAGCGGCTGATGTTAGGAAGGCATACATAGTTTTTTCTGAAAAGCTGAGCCATTCCTGACCTTTCCTCTTCTTTTAAGCAAATTTTGTGCAGTTTTACTAAAATAAAATGCCATCACCGCCTTGACAATTTAGTGACACTGTACAAAAGGAAATGACTTAACATTACATAATGATGTCGGGTATGTAGTAGACAGGCATTAGAGACAAACATACAGACCTCCTCCGATAACATAATGAACATTAATTTTAACAAAGGTGTGACTAGCTTTACCGGGATAATTTGAGTGAACTCTACACCCTCTGTTCCTTAATATAAGATGTTTTCACGGTTCAATTTAAAGTACCCAAACGTCTAGTATTTAGAAAAACAGGTAGTAGTTTTCTTGAGCACATATCTGGGAAAGCTTGCCACACTTTATTTATGTCCATACGCTAATGCAACACCATTTGAATACTACAAATATACACTAATCCAGTGGCTAGTACAACAGTAGAGTAGTTAGTTTATTACAGGGTACAATACACTGGTTTTACTGAACAGATTTCAATAAACTCTAGCACTGGAAGGTTTCTGACAGTATAACAAAATTGCAAACCATGTACCTCCAAGGTAAATATCATTTCGAACTCAGGGGGGCCTTAAAAATTGCTATCCCAATCTTGATAATCGATCAAACATAAAAACTTGATCGAATGAATCAAGAGAACAGCCGTAGGAGGCGGTGCCCACTCTTGACCTTTCCTCTTGTCTTCATAATTGTCTGTGCAGTTTAACCAAAATAAAATCACATCAGCGCCTTGGTATTTTGGTGACACTGTACAAAAAATTAACTTATCTCATGAAAGTGAGGTATGTAAATTATAAGCATTAACAGTGCAAAAATCTAAAGGTAGTAACAAGTTTCATCGTTGGTATACTGGCTGTGCAACAACATTAGAATGCCTTAGCTGAAAAATCTTTAATACATCCACAATCAACAGCTAACCTTGAAATGATCCAGTGACATTAAACGACACTGCTTAAATTTATCTGTGGCATTAGACTAAGAGCGGCATTAGTTAAATGTGGCATCACTTTAGCAGTAGCATTGCTTGACTTGACTGCTGGCATTATACTAACAGCAAAAAAACTGGCAATAAGAGCATGGGAGGCCCATTCGGACAGTGGGCGCACCAGTACGATGTACCTCCACGGCCGCAGAGTGGTGAGGGAGGTATGGTTGCCCAGAGCAACAAATATCCAGGTAGCATATGTGGATTACGTCCAATTTTTGTTCTCTTTAGCCACCTTTTTCCTATGTGAGGACAACAAACTGATCGACCTGGCCATTCTCTATTGCTTTGTCATGCCTTTCTACCCTTCTTCAACCAAGAGACACGAGACTCGTTCCTTAGCTACTGATTTTCCCCTTCTCAACCTAGATGCGGGTTCGATGCCTACTCTCTTGGATAGTATAGTCTCCCTTCCTTTCCTTATTCAACCCAGACATGCATTAGTTTGCATGAAGTAGGGTTTCCTTTAATAGTGCAAATTATGGTTTTCGTTTGCGTGGCCAGCGGAGCAGAGGATAGCAAATTGGGAAGATGGTGGAGTGGCAAACTGGCAACCGTCCACCGACTCTTCGCCTTTCCCTCTCGATTTGGAACTGCTGTCGCACGCTCTTCCTCTCCCTCCTCCATTTTCCTTCAGCCCTTCACCCTTTCTTCTGCCATTTTTCGATCGTCTTCTCCATGGAGGGAACATGATGGAAACGACCCCGTTATTCTTGCCCCGATCTGAAAGATGACGTGGTGGAGGAACTCATTGATCGGTGCGATGTCATCACCTCGGCTAGCATGGCAGGTTCGTTCAAGCCCATTCTTGACTCAACTAATAACATCATCACAAGGAACCCAAGAGTCAAGGAGCGGTTTGATCTCCGCTATCTTCTTCGCCGTGACCCTGATGACTGGCGCCATCACGACGGAGGCCTCGCCCTGTGCAAGTTGATGCCACTTGATCATGATACGTATGATGTTAAGATGCCATCGCTTGAGGGCAAGGCATGGGCAGGCGCAAATGGAGATTGGGTTGTTTACATTGGGTCCAACTGCGAGTGGGAACTTGTGAATGTGTACACTCGTGACCGGGTTCCACTTCCAAAAATCTAAGCAGACTGCCCAGAGGTTGAGCACACCGGTATTGTACGCACGTTCAAATACAATCATGGTGTCTGTCTTCTATGGAAGATAGCAATTTCTCGAGTCCCCAACCGCTCTTGGAATTACAACAACTATGAAGTTGTTGCTATCTTCGACAAGCTTGTTGCCGTCCTCAGTGGTTTGACTGGATGGATATTGCTCAAAAATCAGTTTCTGTACACGGATGAGTACGGTGATGCAATTCAATACGAGGGCCTTGTGTTTGCTGCCACCACTCGTGGCACTGTTTTTGCATGGCATCCTCGTTGTTTCGGTACGTTTGTCTTCCACCGTAATTATAATTGTTTCATCCACATGCATGCGGGTTAGCAACTTTCCCTTTAGGCTGGTCATAGTGGGGAGTAACTTAGACTAGTAACATGCATATGTTACTATTTTATGTTACTATCTCTATAGTGCATAGTATCTTAGATTACTATCATAGGTAGTCTCATTTATTGCCATGCATGACACATAGTAGCATCACATTTATTATGTTACTAATTAACATAATAAACCTTCTTCTTGTGTTTCCAAGGTCCTGTGAACATTCCACCACCTATACTTGAAGATTTTTATAACCAAGGGGGAGATGATGGTGGTGATGATCACGAGCATGAGGACGAGCAGCGCCCTTATACTATTTGGCGCCTGGCAACTAATTCCGATGGATCACCTCTTCTCGTGTGTATACAGCCCACTGATGATGTTACTGCTAAGGAAGAAGGTGTAGTCTCCCATGGTCGCACTCTCCGGACCTATTCCAACACCCGTTGCATGGTATTCTGGATGGATACTAGTGTGCTAGCGCCAACTCCTTCTCCCTAGTACAGAATTGATAGTCTTGGAGAAAACTCGCTCTTCCTTGGACAAAACTATCCAATGATGGTGAAAGGCGATCCAACTGCTGTTGACACAACGTTACTACCATTTATGAGAAGCAACTGTGTCTATACCTCAGACATTTGGGTGGTTCCCTACCCTAGTACTGATATAGTAGGCCGTTTCAGCCTGGACGATCAATGCTGCATTGGTCTCCAGATCGACAACGGATGGCCCGTCTCAGAGAATCACTTGTGGTTCAAAGCAAGCGTTTCCAACGCCGAGGAATGGTTGAGTTGAAGTTCATTTCATTTCTTGTTATTTGTTGTGTGGTGAAAACTTTAGTATTTATAATGTATCCTCGTTGTCGATGTGGGTTGATGACCTGTTGTATGTAATAAAATGATATGCCTGTGATAAACTTACTAAATTTATGAATGGCTTTCGAGTTACTTCTGTGAGTGAGTGGTGCAACGAGGCAAAAAAATATTTTCCAAATACATAATTGTACGTGCATTGCAACAGGTTATCGGATGAGGCCAATCAACAATAGTAGTACACTATTTGTACTAGCTTCACATGATTCGCGCGTCATGCGGGTGTTTTTACTATAGCCATATTGTACTACGTAACCAGCACCTCGAATCCTCGATACTAGTAGTACTATATACTAGTAAGTAGGAGGAGCAGTAGGGTGGCATGGGCCAGAACAAGCATTCACGTCCAGGTGTACGGCACACGCCACCAGCATGACTTCCATCTGACACCATATTTCTTGGAGTCCGTGCTAGAGCAATCTCTTCAACCTCATCGTTTCTCTAACTCAGCCATCATGCGGCGGGCGAGGTGGGGGTTTGCTGATAGTCGGTTTCCTTAACTACGGTCCCACTTGTAAGGCCAACTGCAACGCACGACCCCAAACGGACCTCCGTTTTGCATGAACTGCAACGATAATTTGACTAGAAAAGCAAGACCAAAGAAAACAAGAACTACAAGAATACATTTTACTACTCCTGTAAGTTGGATTAGTGCCTTCTCGATGCATCCATTGTTGATCTGCGGAGGCTCGATCTTGCGTGCTTCTTTCTTCTTCGAGTGTAAAGAAGTAGACGTTGCTTCCTCGCATCTACTAGTCTCATGTCTAGCCTCTATTCTAGTACTGCCTCCGGTCCGTTTTTCTCTGCATCTAAGCAGCAACACGCATACCAAGTAGGAGTATCAACAAGTGCACTAATCTCATCTATAGCCTATGTACTAACTAAAAGTGATCGAACATCTACTAAATTACGCTCTATCAATATATTGATGCACTCTTCTTCCCAATACAAAAACTTGCATCCATTCTACTCCCTCCTTTGCACAATACATGCCTTCTATTTGTCAAAATATATATGTATCTAGATATGTTTTAGTATATAGGTACATCCATTTTTGGACAAATGGAAGTCAAGTATTTTGGAACGGAGGGAGTACACAACAAATTTTTTAAGTTAGCACAACTAGTCTAATCCGAGAGCACAACCAAAGATTTGGTCGGGTTCTTCCTCCTTTTGCCGACACGTGGGACATCCAGCATCCAGGTCATGTCATGAAAGAAAATAGAGTGGTAGTTGAATCCACGAGATGTGCATCTTGGTTTAAACTGTAAATAGAATCTTACTACTCTTGAGTAACTCCAAAAGCGGCCACCGAAGATCTTTCTTGGATTTGTTTTTCATCACCAGCACGTCGAGGTGAAAGATGTGCAGGTTCAGTGGGTCCTCTTGCGTTTTCACTGACATGTGGCACCGCATGTGAGCAAACAGACGATGGGCTCCATGCGTCCGCTGGCTGGCTGAGAAGAGAGATAGAGGAGTGCTGAGCACGGACTGCAAGAAATTTGTTCTACGTACCTCGATATAGGCTCGATATAGTGGGGTGGCATGGGCCATAACTAGCATTCACGTCTAGTAGTACGACACACGCCACCCACACGAGTCCCATCCAACACCAATTTTCTTGGAGTCCATGCTACATCCATCTCTTCTCCCTCCTGTTTTCTCAGCCATCACGCGGTGGGCGAGGTGGGGGTTTGCCGATAGTCGGTTTGCTCAACTATGGTCCCACTTGTAAGTGAAAATGAAACACCGCAGGAATTCCCGCTTGAGCGGCGTGCCAGACCAACCGTGTGGGGGTGTGACGCGAACACGGTAGGCTTTTCCTTTTGAACTTGTAACTTGTATAATTTGGTTCTGCTCCATGACGCGATCGATAGATAGAAAATAACGCTTTTGCCTAGAGTAATGAGAAGTTTGGTTCTGGCACCGTTCATGGAGGGAGTACGTACAAAAATTATGAAGTTGATGCGAAAGGTAAGATAATTACTGTAGTATCATATACTACTACATGGATTTGACGGAAAGATAAAAATACATACGGATCCATCAACGATATCCTCACGCCCTAGTGCGCTGGGTCACCAACCGACGTGTGAGGAGCAGCGGCGTTGGCGGCGAGCTCAACGTGCTTCTGAACAGTGCCGTCCAAGGTTGCCCTACAGTCCAAGAAGGCCAGCGTCCTATCGTCCTCCTCTTGCATGCACGTAGACGTGGGTGATTATGTCGATGGTGTCTTGCTGCGCCAGGCGCTGCGCGGCGAGCGCGACCTCGAGGTGGACATTCTCCGGCGCGACGGCGGGCAGTCGCAGGGCCACCAGTGCGTCGAAGAGGTTGTCACCATAGTGGCCGTTGAGGGTGGCGGGCATCGCAGAGCCTGGGCGCGTCGGCTGGAGGCTTACGTCAAAGTCGTCCGCGAGCTTCTTGACGACGGTGAACTTGTTGAGGAAACCGACGAGGACCTCGTCGAACAAGGAGACGAAGCTGTCGTCCAAGCGGCCCCTCGCCCTACCGGCCTCAAGCAATACTACCTGGAGACGTTCCTCATTGCCGGGCCGCAGGCCGGCGTCGTGGACCATCTGGCACAGCCGGCTGATGCTCGCGCTCATCGCCTCCATGGGTCTAGCTTAGCTTCTACTACCTCCGTCCTGGTTTATTGGTCCCCATTGTAATCCGTGTCAAATTTTGACCATAGATTTAACTAACAAAATGTTTACGCATGTTACTAAAAATTATATCACTGAAAACTATGTTCAAATACGAATCCAAAAATATAATTTTTGTTGACATGCATCAACATTTTGTTAGTTAAATCTTTGGTCAAAATTTAGCACAAATTACAAAGGAGACTAATAAACCAGGATGGAGGTAGTAGTCAACTGATCTTGCGATTCGAGTGATCACTCTTGCCCTTGGTTAGCGTGCGTAGGTGCGTAGGATTTCGTACTACTCCTCGGCCCTCTACTGCACCTGCCTTTGGTTGTATGATAGGTGGGCCAGCCACCCCCTGGGCCCACGTGTCATTCACCCAAAGGCAATTGCCGTAAGTCAATGAAGCTGCGCCCCCTCCGTGCCGGTGCAGTATAGTCATCTCACCGGACCTCTAGTTGGGGCCAAACGAGAGAAGTTTGATGTTTACTGGTTTATTGGTCCCCTTTGCATTTTGCGCCAAGTTTTGACCTTTGATTTAACTAATAAAATGTTAATGCATGTAAACAAAAATGTTGTGTAAGTCACATTACGAAAACCAAATAATCCCAAAACACTTAGGCACGGTGCATTAACTCCCTCCTTGTTTCTTATTTCGTGACATATCAACCAATGAGAGATGTGGGCCGTGCATGCTTTCAATGACTTGAGACTACCAAACATGACATGCAGTGTTTAGTTCATTGCATGTAATCCTATTAAGACTCTAGTTAGCAAAAAACATTAAGTTCTCTCGCCGATAGGAATAAAACACCATGTATTTATTTACAGAGGGAGTAGTACATTTTTTGTGACATGCATTACTAGATATTGCTAGTCAAATACTAAAATCCAGATGGACGTGGTAGTACTCCTAAATCCAGACGGTGGTGCTACTAGTACTAGTAGTAGTACTACCAATGTAGTACTCCTAGGAGTACTAGCACTGTACTACCCGTTGGTCAAATTATTACGTGCTGCTCCTCACAGTGAAGTGACAAGACCCTGCGCCGGAGATGACACCTGAGTATAGGCGCCGTGTTCGGCATACCATAGTCAGCCTCACCGTCTGCAGTCACTATCATCATGGCTGTAGAGCTAGCCTGCTTACAACTAGCCCTGTTCGACATAATTTCCCGTGCGTAGATGCCCGTGCATTGCACGGAACACCAAGATTGGGGGTGGACGGCTCCGGCAGCGGCCATCGCGCCAGATTTTTCCACGGCCTTCTAGATGTGGTGGGGAGGAGATAAGGCTGATTGTGAGAGACAAGGAGTTGTTTGTAAATAGGGAACAAGTGCGGGCATCTTTTTGCAAAAATGGAGAAGCTTGGTTTGTATGCGTCAGATCTAGATCCGACGGCTATTGGTGAAAGATGGGAGGCACAACATCATCACCAACTCAGGACCTGTTTGATTCGCAGGATTTTGAAAACGCAGGAATAGGACACGGCAATATTACAAGTTTCAAACTGATATTACAAATGTTAGGAGTAATGCTGCACCTAGGAAGAGGGAATTACTAGGAAGTTTACGTAAGAACTTTCGTTACTTTAGGTGGATGCAGCGTTATCGTACAAACTAAAATCCACCGCCCTGACAAGTCACTAATGGGCAAATAAGTTTTCGAGTCTCTGGCCACTTGATGTTTCAAAAACAAATTCAGCTTCTGCGGAGACTTTGTCATTTAGGCTTAGACGCTTGCGGTGATCAGCACGCCATTCATTGTTGCGCCAGAGAACGCCAAACCTCATTACCTTGAGCACACTTGCCTCCAGAACAAAGAACCTGGCCAATTTAATCTCAGATGTGCTGCCTCGGTAGTCGATCAAATCAATTTCTGTAAGATGGAGATCAAGGCATTCGATGAGATTGTTATAGTGCAGCACATTTTTCACTTTCGGGTCTTTTTTATCTGCAAAAGAAGAGAACATATTAGAGCAGCTGGCTGCATAAGATTGCCGTGTCATCAAGAGGTACCAATATCATTCGCTCATACGATAGGGTTGGCTGGCTAGTGATATTTTTTCACTCTCTCTCTCTCTCTCTCTCTCTCTCTCTCTCTCTCTTTCTGTTTCCTCTCATTTAACTAGGAGCACGTGAAGAGCTTGGGCATTTGTTGCCTTCCACTATGTGGCCGATGCCATATTTCGCAAAAGTATGCCACATAATACGCATCGATGTCAAATCAAAAGATTTTGGCACCGCTCTCGCGATGTGAGAGAGTTGGCACCGCTGTGCACACAGACCCACATGTATAAACAAATCAATCAAACCAACTACACCAGCCTCTCACTCTCCCAAACAAGTGTTTTTTTATTGCCTCAGTCCTCTCTCTCTCTCCCATGCAGTGTTTTTTCATTGCGTGAGTTAATTTGGCACCGGAGCAAAGTAGGTGATCCAGATTGGGGCACCAGGTGAGCAATGGAGGGGCATCGATGCCAAATGCATCACAAGTGAATTTGGCACATGTTTTGGCCTACATAGCCCACTTTTGTACTCCCTCCGTCCCAAAATTCTTGTCTTAAATTTGTCTAAATACGGATGTATCTAGTTACATTTTAGTGTTAGATACATCCGTATCTAAACAAATGTAAGACAAGAATTTTGGGACGGAGGGAATACTACCTCGTATTTAGTATAAAATTTTGACCATAGATTTACCTAAGAAAATGCCAATGCATGTCACTAAAAATTACACCATTTGAAATTATGTTCAAATACGAATCCAACGATATAGTTCTTAGTGACATGCATTAACATTTTGTCAGTTAAATCTATGGTCAAATTTTGATACTACAAAATTGGAAGAGTAAACCAGGACGGAGGTAGTACTTGCCCTTAGGGTAACCATAGAGTTACTGGAGTAGTCTAAGTTACTTTCCACTATGACTAGCCTAGGCTACTATAGTAGTACAGCATAAAAATGATGCAGGTGATCACGTGAGAAAAAATACTAAAAACATTTCTTTCGGTGCAGTGCGTAGATGTAGTTTTGAACACTACACTTGTCATCGTAATTTGGGAAAATTACGAAAAAATTGAGCTACGTTGTGATTACCGTTTACTAATAGGAAAGAAGTTTCACCTCGATGAGTAGCTTCTCCGTGCATGGAAAGCATGTAAGGAATCCAACAACTTGATCCAGATTGGGGCCGATAGATTTTAGTGCTAAGATCTTCACTGTGCGCATGGACTGGGTCAAGCTTGTGGGAATCATTTTCTGGAAGACGGTCGTAAATACATCAAGAAGAAATTTAAAAATGTGAATTTCAAGAAGACGGAGAAGAAGATGAGTGTTGTACCTGAACGATTACGGATCCAATAAAGAGTTCGGAGAATTTGGCAGACGAGTACACCAACGCTGTCAATTTCGGCGCGTCAATGACCCTGATTTTTGTTGGACCTTCTAGATCCGATACAAGCAATCTCTCAAGGAAAGGCGCATTCTCAATGACCATAACGTGGAACAGCTGGAGTGATCTCTTCCCAATTGATGTCTTGTTGCGGGGCCAGCAAGACACATAAATCCATCGGAGATTCGTCGAGGCGATGTGGAGGCTAATGAACCCGTGGATCTGCTCAAGACGAAGGTACTCGAGCGCAGTACAGCTGCGGAGCAGGTGCTCCATAGCCTTCTTCGAGATGACAACGTCGAAGAGGTCGAGCTGCTTGAGTTGAGGGAGAAGAAGGGCGGGCGCGGCATTAATCTGGGGAAGATAGCAGGAGCTGAAGCTGGCGCGGCGCAGCGTTGGCGTGAGGCGGAGCGCGGACGGCGGCAGAGAGCGACATCGTCCAGCTTCAAAGCTGAGCTCCTCGAGCTGATCTAGGGCGGGGGATAAGAACCACTCGTCGAACTTGGGTTGGACCTTGCAGTTGGTACTGAACATGCGGATGTCAAGGCGTCTGGCTGGCCCAGGGTGCGATGAAAGGATCTTGGAGACTGCGGCCATGCGTTTGCAATCCCCGTCGCAGAGGCAGCTGTCGACGGTGAGGTTGAGGGGGACGCAGCGCCAGAGGGGGCGCCACCGCCGGGAGAGCAGGGCGGTCCGCACGGCAGATTTGGTGGGGAGGAGGCCGATGATGACGAGCAGCATGTCATCGGGGAGGCTGCTGATGAAGTCCAGGCTCGCCGGATGCGGTTTTGGCTCGAGCGGCCTCCGCTTGTTGGCTGCCTCGCCGTCCATCTCAACCGGCGGCGACGCCGGTGTACACGTGTGCTGGTGTGTGTTGTGTGCTGGGTGTGCGCGAGTGCGTCCTTCTGTGCATGCCGCCGCGCAGTGGTGAATTGTGCGCGAGTGCGTCCTTCGCGCGCAAGAAGTTTGTCCTCAATGCGCCCTCAATTTACTAGCATGCGGGGTGCTACCCCAAGTGGTTTCAACTTTGTTTCCTTCGCCGCGTGTCAGATGGGCCTCTAGTTTACTTATTTTCACCCACTGCCACATGGGCCAGCACACCAAGATACAGAACACGAGCTGACAACGCAGCATGTGGATTGGTTGACCGGTCAACTAAACAATATACGGAGCTATACGCTGACACAGTGAGCGTATAATCCGTCGGTATAGAGAGTTCGAGTGAGAGGGGAGGCCCGTGAGAGATAGCAGAGAGAGAGAGAGAAAGAGCTACTCCCTCCGTTCGATAATGTAGTTACAACATTTTTTTAAGTCAAACTTTTGAAACTTTGACCAAGTTTATAAAGAAATTACTTATATCTGCAATACCAAAGATAAATGATAGTATGAAGTAAGTACATGTTGTGATGAATCTAATGATCGTTCCAGATGTAAATGTTTTTCTCCACATATACCTGGTCAAACTTTTCTGAGGTTTGACTTTTCAAAACATCCATATGCTTATGGACGTGACAGAGTCCCTAACGAGAGAGAGAGAGAGAGAGAGAGAGTGAAAAAAGTGTGTGTGCGTGCGTGAAAGAGACATGGACAACACACGATAAAAGTGGAGAAAAAGCGTGCGTGTCTTATGCAAACATATCACACATGCATCTTCGACAACGGAGGCAAGGTGAGGAGATAGTGTGTGGTTGTTTGGAACCGAGAGAGGAAGACCCCTAGCACGTGGCCAAGAGGGGTCTGACAAACAAGGGAGAGAGGTCGAGAGAGACGTACGGAGAAAATGCAGACATGGGGAGGAGAGAGTGTATGTTTGTCATAGAGAGATCCCCTTGAGATCGCGATGGGACAATATGGGTGGGAGATCGAGTGACAAGGTGTGTGCGCGATAGAAGATGCCCCGAGAGATATCGAGATAGACGTATGGATGGAAGGAGACAATACGTGTGTTCCTGATGGCTAGTAAGAGATAATCATACTTAGGAGGGGGGGAGTGCTTGCGCCTATGGCCCTGTTTGGATACTCTAACTCAGTTAGAGGTTAGAGTTAGATTCTAACCCTGAACTAACTCTAAGTAAAGAGGTGTTTGGATGGCAGGGTTAGATGGAGCGCGGATACGGCGAGGCACCTTCACGGGCGGTGCGAGAGGGAGGGAGGGAGAGGACGAGAAGCTTCGAGGAAGTGGGGAGGGATCTGCTGCGGGGAGAGCGAGAGAAAAAAGTGTTTATTAGTGGTCCCGAGAAGAACTAACCCAAATAAGCACCTCTTGGATGGGTTAGTTTTTTTGGATGGGTTAGATGCATCTAACCTAAACTAACCCTCCTGTTTGGATCTTTTTGGGTTAGTTGACTCCAAACTAACCCAAACTAACTCTAACCCATGGATCCAAACAGAGCCTATGATGGAGTGAGGGATTATGGTACTTAGGGGGGTGCGTGTCACATGGAGAGAGAACAAGGGCGGAGAGTGTTGGATGGGTCTATATGTATAGCGCGAGCGAGACATGTGTATGTGTGAACCAGGGAGATATAAGGCCAGTTTGGCTTGCGTCGTGAGCATCTTTTGCGTGGCCTGGGGTTGTGGCTGGATTTCATGCACGCTTGTTTGGTTGCTACCCTGTGAAAAAGAAAGCCCGCCTGGGCTGGGTTCCCTTGCACTTTAATTAGCCTGGCTGAACTCCAGACACTGCAAGTAGCCTGGCCCAAGCGACCGATTTCGAACGCCTGGCCGTGCCTGGTCGTGCGGCCACGAGGCTAACAGCAACATGGATGGATATTAGCATTAAATAATTGATGCATGGATTGATTGATGGGACGTTGATGCTTTGCCTGGCCCAGGCATGAACCAAACGCTTCAGCACCACACAAGCCTGGCCAGGCAGAAATATTTTACATCTCACGTCCACACCAGGCAGTACCGGCCATCAAGGCATGAGGGTCAGGTCACGAACCAAACTGACCAATAAAGTTTGAGAGAGATTGAGGAGCCCCGATAAGGCTGAGTGGTGCGTCAGATAGCTGAGAGGGGGAAAGAGATATTCCATCCGCTCGATAATGCAGTGCATGTAAATTTTTTAGAAGTCAAACTTTGGAAACTTTGATCAGGTTTACGCAAATGTTATTTATATCTACAATACCAAAGATACATCATACAAAACTACATCTCATGGTGAATCTAATGGTATATGTTTGCCGTACTAGATGTAATTCTTTTTCTCCACGTACATGGTCAAACTTTGTGATGTTTGACTTTTCAATAAATCTATGTGCTATGGACGGAGGTGAGTGCCTCAGTCGAGACAGATCAAGTGCGTGTGAAGGAGAATGAGTAAGTGTGCAAAAAGAGTATGTGTGTGAAAGAGAAAGTGACAACAAACGATAAATTAGAGAGAGTGTGTGTTTTTTCGTTTCTTATGCGAACATATCACGCATGCATCTCCGAGATGGAAAAGCGAGGCGAGGAGATACACGAAGATAGCTAGTGTGTGATTGTTTGCAACGGAGAGAGACACCCCTGTAGCACATGTCCAATAGAGGTCTGGCCAACAAGGAAAAAAGGTCGAGAGGGACACATGGATGGCATGGACGCATGGGGAGGGAGAGAGGGTGTGTTTGTGATAGAGAGATCCCCTCGAGATCGTGAGGGGACTATATGGGTGGGAGATCGAGGGAGTGCGTGCGCGATAGAAAGATGCCCCGAGAGAAATCAAGATAGACCATGCACATGTTTGTGATGGAGACTAAGATTAGCTAGTCATATACATATAGGGGGGACTGCGTGTGCCTACAATTGAGTGAGAGACCATCATACTTGGCTAGCTGGGCATGAGATTGTGTGTGTGTGTGCGTGTGAGATGGAGAGAGAACGATGGAGAGAGATAGAGTTTTAGATGGGCCTATCGAGTGCGAGTGAGATATGCATGTGTATGTGTGACCCAGGTGGATGGAGAGTTTGAGAGGGGGGGGAGAGCTCCGAGACGACATAGTGGTGCGTGAGAGAGTTACGGGCAAAGAGCCAAGGAATTTGTGTGCGTACGATGAGTGCACCCAAGATATCTAGCTTGGACTAGCTAGAGTATCATACATAGTGTGCGAGAGAGACCTATAGATGGTGTATATATGAATGCGAACTAGAAAGACCCCCCCCACACACACACAAAGAGGGAGAGAGAGAGAGAGAGAGGGAGAGGGACCAACAAGGTTTTTGTGTCGGATGCGTGCGACAGAATTGAAGATTGTCGGCGATAGAGTGAGAGTGAGAGAGAACGGGAGTCCGGGAGAGGGGGAGGTCGCGTTGTATGCATCAAAGACTGATGTAAACCATGTTTCGATATAAACTTGCATTCAAATATTTAAATTGGAGAACATGTTGTCTGCAATCCACACATGAACGGATATATGCGTATATCAAACAAGTTCATTAATTTGACTTTCAACATGTTCATGGAGTACTATAATACTGTACAACATGCTACTCGATTGAGGTGTTCAATTTTGGATTTAGTTCACTATTTTGACCTACTTACTGAACTAGTTCATTGAATCGAGATATTTCATTTTGGGTTTGATTCGCGTTTTTGAGTGGGTCAACTATTTGTCATATAGTAAATCGCTAGCAACGAGCATGTAAAAACACATTACTCCCGAGCATCATCTCTCCATCTAAAAAAGAAGTGGCAAGCTAATATTTCAAAATTTGATTCGAATCGACTTGGTAAGGTAGACGTGGATGCTCGTTCTCCCAAAATTTGAACGAACCGTTAAACATCCTCTCTGCTCGGTGGAATTCTCCCGAGCAAATAAATGGGAGACGCAAAATTACCGTCCTATGTGGGACACGCATCAATTGGCCCGTTGTACATCGAGGGTAGGTTCGTACTTCATCCAAGCGCGCCTTCTCCTCGGCCGAAATGACATGTGCCGAATAATTCATAAACCATGGTCGGCAAAACACGCTCTCCTCGCCCGAAATAGCTCGCGCCCACTATTTCAAAACACGCTCTCCTCGCCTGAAATCGCTCGCGCCCACTATAGTTCAAAACATGCCCTCCTCGCCCGAAATTGCCCCCGCCCACTATTTGGGGAGAAGCAAAGTTACTCTACTATCCCCGACCCTCAGTACACATACCAAAGCCGAGAAGCCTATAGGCAAGGGTAGAACTGTAACTCCCCCTCACATTTCAGACAAATGCGTCCGTAAGACATGGTTCCACTCCCCTCCCAATTCCCCCCCCCGCCCGCCCCCATTCATACCTCGTGGGCGCCAAATCACCTTCTCCCCGGGAAGCTCCCTTCTCCGGAGCCGCGAAACCTCAGCCCCACCTCCATGGCGCCCCCACCGCACAAATTTCACAACCGCCCTCCTCCCTAATGCCGGAGACGCTGTCCAATTGTCGTCGTGCACTGGGCCATGTGCCTCTTACTCCGTGCTGCTGGTGCTGCCTCGACGACGGCCGCGTGAACCGTACCGGAGCCGATTCACCCCCGCCGTTGTTCACGGTGCCGGAGCGGCTCCAACTTCGGATCCGTCCAGAGTCCTGGCGCTGCTTCCGCGTAGACCGTGGCGACATCGCTCTTTCCCTGCCGCCGGTCGCCACCGCAACCGCGCCGGCCTCACCGACTCGGCAGCTGGACCTGCCTACTTCACCATGCCGCCAGATAGGTCGCACCCTCATCTGAAATCACTTTATTTAGGTGTCAGTTGTCTGAATTTTTATTCTGGGCCAATCGACTCCCAATGGGAAGCAGCACCCCTCGAGGCGGCGGAGCTCCTAGGCTGTCGGTTGTCTGGTGTCTAACGTAAGGGTGCGAGGCAGCAAGTTCGCCGTGGAAGCAGCGCTTAGATGGCTATCTTTTAGAGATGCGTGGGTTGAAGGGACTGCCGCCACCGGATCTGGATGACGGGGAGTCTTTCTTGATTGGCCCGGGGGCGGCGCAACCTCGGCAGTGCGGTGGGGCGGGGAACGGGGTTTTGGCCGGGCCACGGACGGCGGAGGCAGGCTGCTCTGCCGTTGGTCGCTGGCTCTTCGGGGAAGATTCCGAACAGTGTTAGCCAGGAGCCACAAGACGGCCATCAAGCCATCCGGCGTAGATCGGACAGTACCAAAATAAAATAAAATCATGTGACCCCAATTTAGTCTTCAGTCAACAGACGTGTGACCACTCTCATACCTTGTTGTTGATCTCTTAGTGTATTTCTTCGGATCAAAGAGATATGTCGTTCTTAACATTATGCATTATCTGCATCTTCAGACACACCGTCTTCCGACTCACCGCAGCTGCTCCAACAAGGGAAGCATACACCAGAAGGGTGCTACAGTCCCACTACAAGAAATATGTCAACTTGTGACCTTGACTATTGGTCACTGAAAGGTCATTGTTTTTCATTTGCAACCTTTTTTTGACCAAAAACAGAAGGTCAAAAGCTGAGGGTCATTAACTGACTATAGCGACCTTCTCTGTGAGAAGGTCGTGGACGTTTACGACCAAAATATTCCTACTGTGGCATTTTGGTCACTAGCAACCTCCCCAGGCCACGTAGGCATCCAGCGTGGCAAGCTGATGTGGCACAAGATTCAGCCCGGTCCAATTAGGTGTTTTACATGGGCTGAGCCCATTAATTCAGCCTTTTATTATTTTTTTCCTTGGTAATTCTGGTCGGCTTCATGGGCCAAGCCCAACGTTGTACCCTTTTTATTGTTGGCCCATGGCCTTTCTATCTCAACAGTTTCAGTTATTTTTTCTAAAGATGGGTCCACTAGTTTCCTATCCATCGTTGTTTGGGCCACAGCCTTTTTAGAGCCCACATATTATTTGATCTGAGAAGAACAATTGGTAATTTTCATTCACATACTTCTGTTTACGCATTTGAACAACAAACAACCAATATTGAACAACAAACAATCAATATTATCTCAATTGAGTGATTAAATTCCAGAAATCATTCAATCAAATACTCACAACAGCACATACACGTTTGCACATCAGGCCATTATAGCTACAACACCAAATATACGCATTGTTGGGTTACAACTAGGCGATGTCTCCCACAGCTCCCAGCACCACATGAAGAATCATCACCAAAATGCACCGTGTTTGTCTTGGCTGAGTGGAAAAGCCAGTTTAATGATACAACATGAGCACCTCAATGGAGTCGGTGTAGCATCCGTCTTCTCTGCTTCTGCTGCAGTCTCCTGTTAAACAGAATAACAACAAATCGAGTTAATAAACAAGCTTGAAGCACTATGGGAAACAAAAGCATAAAAAACTAATGTCTCAGGTATAATCATAGGATAAATCTGTGTTGAAGCACTGTGTTTAGATGTATTTTAATTAATTTCAAATGTGTAATGTAAGGTGTTGTGGATCAGTGTATAAGAATAGCAGTTTGTAAATAACAGGAACAACTTGGTATGACACACAGAGCACTATACATATTTTAGCTTTTCTACCCAAGTACAAATAGCAAAATGGAACATAGGCAGGTTGATTATATTTGACAGAGCTAGCACATAGATACAAAATAATAATGTTTGATATAGAAATTAGTAATATGGGAATCAATAAGGTCCTCTCTTAGTGCTATGGGGATTAAGAGCATGCACACAGAAAGCTAATTGGCAAAAAAACTTGCTGGTCTTATACAGCTCAGTTATATATGCACGACTCACAGCTTATGACATGATACTAAGAGAGAACATCATAGACTCAAGCAGATCCTAATATAAAGCTATTCAGACCATAACTTTCACATCATAGGGACACAATAGTGTATTACAACACTGTCCAGATATAAAAACTGAGTAACCAGCAAGCAATCAGATTGAGAACAAATCAGTTGGGGTTCTTAACTTTCAGTATGCAGCATATCTAAGAAGTCACACTATCTAAATGCCTAGAGGAAACAGATTCACAGTACTAAGCAGGGGAGAAGCAACACAAGATACCTTGTCAACAGTCTTGTTCTGCCGACAATGGTCTGCGCAAGCTGGAGCGGCCTCTCGATTGCCAACGTACACGTCCAGGTGACCAGTCTGGAGTAGCACGTAGTAGAGCACCTGCACCCTGCGAATCATTCAACGAGTCATCAACAAGAAAGGGGATCGAGAATTCAAAGTGGGGAGGAAGTAGATAACCATCCAAAGAACACGGACCAGTTATAGATGGAGAGGTAGGCATGCTCGAGTGTCAACACCATCGCTGCTGCCGCTGTCCAAATCGGGTTGTCGAGGAGGAAGCGATCCGAAGCAACAAAAACTGAGCAAAATTAAAAGCATCAGTTGCCAGAAGCATGTAGGCAGCAGTACTGTATACAGCTGTTACTGAATATAAATACTGAACTACAACGACATACAAATTTGAATACTGCACTATATAAATACTACACTACATATTACAGCAGCATGATAGAAATGTACTCCAATATATTCACACAAGCACACAGAAAATATACACCTTCAAAAGTTGGTGTAAGAATAAAATGGCTGGCACTTGGGTGTCAAATGTACAACTACAAAGGACACGACAGCTACAGCTATGTGAGCCTGCCTGATAGGTAGGTCAGGCAACTTGACTCAGTGAACTGGGAACGATCTAAGACTGACAATAAGAATGGACAGCAAGTAATACAGACCAACAACAATTTTGATATAACCATTGCGCAGAAATCCAACATCGTGCAAGTAATACAGAGCAACAACGACTGGCAATAACTATCCTTTTTTCTAAAGAATGGATGGCCATTGTCATACTCTTTGCTGACATGGTTCTAGTGTTCACTTAACCATGTTTTCTTAATTTGCCTGATTCAGCCAACAACCAGTAAGAAGATGTCTTTTTCAGGACATGAATCCTACATCTAGTAGTAATCAACGATGGTCAATTCAGATTTCAGAATCACATTTCTCTTTAAAAAAGGAGGATAAACCCCAGTCAGATTTCTAAGTCAGCTGAGACCTGACAGTTGCTTCTACATACATACATATATTCAGACCACAAATTAAACTGAACCTAACATGTCTAGAAATTTACAGGACAGGTGTTTGTGTTGCAAATAATCTGCAGCAATGCAAACAGTGCAACAGACAACCAACTCAACATGAAGCCAAGAAGAGAAATCTCCTAGAGTAGCCCATTTGTCCATGTTTCAGACACATGCTACAGCAACATAATTGTCAGTACTGATTTCTTCCTAGTTCGCCCACCTGATTTGCAACATAAGCATGAGAGAGAAAATGATAGTTTCATTTCTAAGATTACAGACCCAAATGCACTGCCTCTTGTCGAATACGTACATGGTTGAATACGTAATGGACAACAACCAGTAAGAAGATTACAGGCCGTGAGCACAGCTACCACTACTAGCACGAGTCAGAAGGAACAGAGAGGAGAGCCTTACCTTTCCAGGACAAGGAGGTGGTTGGGCTCACGGCCAACAGCTTGGGCGAGGGCAGTGGGATGAGTTGCTGCTCCTGCTCGGGCCCAGGCCAGGAGCAGCGACAGACGGGTGGGGCGGAGCTCGAGATCGAGGAGCGCGGGCGGCACGGATCCGGAGCATCGACAGATGGGAGCGGGTGTGGGTGGCCTGGATCCTCGCGGGCCAGATCCCGGCGATGCGGCCGCAAGGAGGTGGCTGGGCTCACGGCCAACGGCCAGATCTAGCCACTCCATGGCGTCAGGGCAGGGGAGGAAGAGGCCATCCTACCCATGGTGTCCCGATGCTCGAGCAAGGACGACATCTTGGATCTGGGAGGGAGAGAACACGAGGTGAGGAAGTGACGGAAGGAGGTGAAGAGGAGGAGATGGAGTGGAGGGACGCACCTGAGTTGCCGGACCACGCCGGGCGAAACCCTAGCGACGGGAGACACTCGCGGATGGCGCTGGAGGACGCGTGCACCCCTCCCACGCCGTCGGCGAGCCACTGGTCCAGCTGGTGGTTCTGCTGCATGATGGCGGCGCCCTGGACCGGATCCGATGCTGCACCTCCAGTCCGCGGATCCAGAGCTCGGTCGCCATGGCTACGCCTCGGGCTAGGGTTTCGGGCGCTTGGGAGGCGTGGGGATTCGGGCTCCTCGCCGTCTATGGCCATGGTGCGGCAGCGGCTAGGGTTTGGCGAGCAGGGGCGGCGGCGGCTAGGGTTTGGCGAGCGGGTGCGGGTGCGGGAGCGGGAACGGTGGGGAGTGGGGGCGTGGGGGCTGCGTGGGTGAGGGGTGAGAGGGCTACGTGGGTGAGAGGGTGACGGGATGAGGTCCGCCGTTGGATCCGGGAGCATCCAACGGTTTCTGATGCATAATCCGCGTGATATGCCTATAGACCAATTAGAATGCAACAAACAATTTGAAGACTTTATGACCTTCTAAATAGGTCACGAAAAAACCATTTTCCATTTTTTAGTGCTCAAAATGAGTTCTTTTTTGTAAAAGACCTACCAAATATTTGTTCAAATGATATCATACTCTGCAAAAGTTTAACTCTTGGAATTGTAAATAGTATCGACAAAGGGATTTTTTATATTCTTTGCACAAAAAATCATTTTCCATTTTTCGAGCGCCCCAAATGAGGTTTTTTGTGAAGGACCTACCAAATTATTGTTGCAAAATTAGACCAAATCATTTTTCTAAAATACTAGGCCATATTTAATGCATAATTGATCAAATGGTTAGGTGTAAAAAGTTTTGATCCACCTCTCGTGAAAAAGACAAATTTCCGCTGATTCAACTAGAAGCGGGTCAAATTTGAACTGTAGCTGCCTTGTAGTTTGCTCTTTATTTCTTTAAAAAATCATTTTTAGGTACAAAAGTATCTATTTAATCAGAGAAACACCAAAAAAATTCAAGATTCAACCACTGGCTAGGAACGGTCATTCCCGCCGTTTTGACCGCATTTTGAAACGGGCATAAAAAATTAAAAAAAAAATCAAAAAATTGGGAAACCTCCGCATTGTGTCATTATTTGTGGCCAAGTTCCCAGGAAAAATAACAAACTTGTAATATGGCAATTATTTTAAAAAAGTGTTCTCAGAAACGAGCTATCACGTGTGGAGATCAATGGCTTTCAAGCCAAATGATCAATCTTATGACCACATTCATGGCATAGTTTGTTAAAATGATCTCATATTGTGCACAAGGGTGCATATAGGAATGGCAAACAATGTTGCCTAAGGAAGTTTTCATTTTCTTTGGACGAAAAAACCATTTTCCATTTTTCGAGTGCCCAAGAAGAGGTTTTTTTGTGAAGGACGGCCCAAATAATTGTTGCAAAATTGGACCAAATCAATTTTCTAAAATACTAGGACATATTTAATGCACAATTGACCAAATGGTTGGGTGTAAAAAGTTTTGATCCACCTCTTGTGAAAAAGACAAATTTCCGCCGATTCAGCTGGAAGCGGGTCAAATTTGAACTGCAGCTACCTCATAGTTTGCTCTTTATTTTTTTTAAATCATTTCTAGGTACATAAGTATCCATTTAATCAGAGAAACACCAAAAAAATTATAAGATTCAACCACTAGCTAGGAACGGTCATTCCCGTCGTTTTGACTACATTTTGAAACGGGCATAAAAAATTCAAAAAAATCAAAAAATTGGAAAACCTTCGCATTGTGTCATTATATGTGACCAAGTTTCTAGGAAAAATAATAAACTTGTAATACGGTAATTATTTTAAAAAAGTGTTCTCAGAAATGAGCTATCATGCGTGAAGATTCATGGCTTTCAAGCCAAATGATCAATCTTATGACCACATTCATGGCATAGTTTATTTAAATGATCTCATATTGTGCATGAGGGTGGATCTTGGAATTCCAAACAATGTTGCCTAAGGAAGTTTTCATTTTCTTTGCACGGAAAATTCATTTTCCATTTTCCGAGTGCCCAAAAGGAGGGTTGTTTGTGAAGGACCACCCAAATAATTGTTGCAAAATTGGACCTAATCAATTTTCTAAAATACTAGGCCATATTTAATGCACAACTGACCAAATGGTTGGGTGTAAAAAGTTTTTATCCACCTCTGGTGAAAAAGACAAATTATCGTCGATTCAGTTGGAAACGGGTCAAATTTAAACTGTAGCTGCCTCATAGTTTGCTCTTTATTTTTTCTAAAAATCATTTCTAGGTACATAAGTATCTATTTAATCATAGAAACACCAAAAAAATTCCAAGATTCAACCACTAGCTAGGAACGGCCAAGCCCGCCATTTTGACCGCATTTTGAAACAGGCATAAAAAAATTCAAAAAACATCAAAAATTTGTAAAACCTTCGCATTGTGTCATTATATGTGACCAAGTTTCCAGGAAAAATAATAAACTTGTAATAAGGTAATTATTTTAAAAAAGTGTTCTCAGAAATGAGCTATCATGCGTGAAGATTCATGGCTTTCAAGCCAAATGATCAATCTTATGGCCACATTCATGGCATAGTTTGTTCAAATGATCTCATATTGTGCACGAGGGTGCATCTTGGAATTCCAAACAATGTTGCCTAAGGAAGTGTTCATTTTCTTTGCACGGAAAATTCATTTTTCATTTTCCGAGTGCCCAAAAGGAGGGTTTTTTGTGAAGGAACTACCAAATAATTGTTGCAAAATTGGACCTAATCAATTTTATAAAATACTAGGCCATATATAATGCACAATTGACAAAATGGTTGGGTGTCAAAATTTTTGATCCACCTCTGGTGAAAAAGACAAATTCTCGTCGATTTAGTTGGAAGCGGGTCAAATTTGAACTGCAGCTGCCTCATAGTTTGCTCTTTATTTTTTTCCAAAAATCATTTCTAGGTAAATAAGTATCTATTTAATCAGAAATACATGGTTTGATGGCGAGACATCGAGGTTTGGACGGTGGCCGAGGGCCCCAACTCTAGAGCGCGTAAGCTCGCATGCCCGCCGCGTGGTCGCCGCGTGGTCACCGCGTGACCGTGGCGTTGCCATGTGTTCTGGGCGTCCTAGGCATGTCTAGTGGGTTGGGCACTCCCCAGGTAGGTGCTAGGAAGAAAATCACAACATAACATTCTCACGAGGAGACCGATCGATGCTCAAACATGAATAAGCAACCAAGTGTTTGATTTGCGGTACGGGAAATGCACATGGCTAATGGGCGTGAGTTTTGGCTGAGGATGATCAGTTACTAAGAAGACCGTCTTCACAAATTTTCACCTCAAAAGGAGGAGCCTAGGTGGTACTTGCTTTACAAACTACCACACTGGACATAAATACGAATGTTGAAGCTGGGCTCAAAATAATGAATGGATTGAGCTGGCATTTGATGGAGGATGGTTATTTGGGCATAGGAAAGCACTGTAGAAAATGGATACCATTTGGACATTCCAAAGTGGTACTTCCTTCACAAAGTGCTGCTCTGAACAGAATAGGAAAATGAATATTTCCGAATTATTTTTGAACTAGGTAAGGAATGTTTTTACATATTTGACGAAGATATGACCCAAAGAATTGCTGAGATTTTTTTGGGAATTTCGGGAATGACAGAAATATAGGTTGCTTCACAACCTAGGGCAAAAACTGCCACATGGACATGACACATAGGCAAAACTGATGAGGTGGCGCCTAGTCATAGCAACCCACCACAATTTACAAGGCTATGACCATCTATATTGGTTGTTAACAACTAGAAATAAGGCAGCGGACTAGCGCTATTTGCTTTATGACCTTTTCGTGTAAGGAAATTACGACCTTTCTGACCAAAATGGTCGCAATGGTTTAGGGTTTGGAGCCCCTCGAACAGCTTTTGACCAATTGGTCTGAAATAATCATAGATCTATGACCAATTCTTCCACGGTCACTGACAGAAGGTCACTAGTTGACATATTTCTTGTAGTGTCCCCACTCAACAGTTCCCTGCATCGAATGCGCGTGCCCCACATGGACAGCCACAACAACTGCAGGGCCATCGACAAGTCAGCACTTGATGCTCACTCCTATGGATGGCAGCCAGATAGGTTGTACCCTCATCTTACTTGTGTGCAACATTTATGGCTTTGTTATTCATCTAAGCACGGAAAATATATCATCACATTTCACCGTATATTCATGCTGATCTCTTACGGGTCTTGTTCAGGAGTTCACGCTGTTCCATAGTTCAGCTAAGATACTTGTTCTTTAGGTAACGTTGTTCCATAGTTATCATCCATCAGCCAATGCTATCCCATAGGCTGGTGATTATAGTATTATACCACCTCTAGTATTACCTATGTTGTTCTTTAATACTTTTGTGTGCCATCTAGTAAATCTCGAGTACAAACGATACATATTCTGTAGCTTTCATCTGTGTTCTCCCTTTAGTTTATGAGACCTGTTGCTGCTAGTTTACCCCAGTCCTACTATTTATGTCATCTCCTACAGGCACTCATTTACATAAATCTAACTACTAGTTGTCTTCCATGCATGTCAGATATAATTGCACACACTGATATATATCCACAAGAACCTCACGGAGCATTGTAAAGGCCAATAAACTTGATGTCAATGATACCCAATATGATGGAACATGTAAAGGCAGTTCTTCAAAAGACTTGCAGAAAGATGATGAATCCTCTTCACCCCACAAGGTCCTTGCTCTAACTTGGCCTATGATATGGGTACAACATGCATATAATGTCCTGGAGTGTATCTACTCTGTTGCAATGCCATGTGCTTAGCATGCTGATCATGCATGTAAATATGTCATGCCTTCTTGTTTTTTAGTACCTATTCCATTCATGATAACATGTTTTCAAGTTCAAGTACTGTCATTCTACTCTATCGCAATGCCATCTGCTTAATTTGGACATCATGCTTCTGAATATCTTATGCATTGTTATTCATCACTATGTACTTCATCTGTCTACCATACCATGTTTTTTACATTGAAGTGCTGTTCTAGTGCTCTGTTACAATGCCATCTTATTTTCCCAATCATACACGTGTATGTTGCCTTAGTTATTTCTGTACGTATTCCGCTAGCATATAGTTTTACATTCAACTAGTTTTTTTTGTTGTGTTGTCCCGTCGTATCCCTAGCTCTTACACCATACTCCCTCCGTACGGATTACATGTTGCTGAAATGGATAAAAAAGGATGTATCTAGAACTGAAATACGCCTAGACCCATCCATTTTTTTCTGGATGGAGGGAATACATGTCAATATGTCATGCCTTTCTATTCTTCAGTACCTATTCCATCTCTCTGCTGTCGCATGTTTTATAATTAAGGCACCATTCTTCTATACAAGGCATGCAAGGGAAAGACGGCTATGTTAGAATCTGAAGGGTTACAAACAAGGCCTTTGCAAAAGATCCAAACGCCAGGAGATAATAAACCAACTCCAGTTTTTATAGATACTGCTCCAACACAGAGAGACCCAACTCCTACTGATAATAAGCAGATTCCAGTGGCCAAAGAACTAGTCCGCTCCAGTCCAGCAAAAATATGTCAACTCAATTCTAAAAAGTGTGTGCGTATCCTTGCATCATGAAATTTTATAGCATGCTGATCATATTTTCTACATGTGTCTTACCCATCTCTCTTTTAGAAAATAAGCTTAACAGATAGAAGAATTTCTGCAATGGTATCGTTTATGAGGAAAGATTCTTGCAGGAATTCTTTGTCCTCCAATGTAGATGTAAGTACCTGTTGTATGCCACTATATTTTTACATCAGCATGTATTTTGTTAATCGGCGTGAATCCAACCTTTATGTGATCTAAATTTAGTTGTAGCAAAATGTATGATTGAAGGCCACAATGTTGATTTTTGTAAGGAAAACTGCCTGGTAGTTTTGCATCCTGAACTGCATGAGTGTACTATCTCATATCAGTGGGTTTGAATACTTTGGTTCTGCAGTAGGTTTTTCAGTGTTTTTTTACTGTGTTGTCCTGCCGTATCCCTAGCTCTTACATCATACTCCCTTCGTTCGGATTAAATGTCACAGAAATGGATAATACTGGATGTATCTAGAACTGAAATACGCCTAGACCCGTCCATTTATTTCCGGATGGAGGAATACATGTCAATATGTCATGCCTTTCTATTCTTCAGTACCTATTCCATCTCTCTACTGTCGCATGTTTTATAACTGAATAACCATTCTTCTATATAAGGCATGCAAGGGGAAGACGGCTATGTTAGAATCTGAAGGGTTACAAACCAGGTCTTTGCAAAAGATCCAAACGCCAGGAGATAATAAACCAACTCCATTTTTCATAGATACTGCTCCAGCACAGAGAAACCCAACTACCACTGATAATAACCAGATTCCAGTGGCCAAAGAACTAGTCCGCTCCAGTCTAGCAAAAGAATGTCAACTCCATTCTAAGAAGCGTGTGCGTATCCTCACATCATGAAATTTTATAGCATTCTGATCATATTTTCTACATGTTTCTTACCCATCTCTCTTTTAGAAAATAAGGTTAAATGATATAACACTTCCTCCATTGGGATCGTATTCGAGGACAATATCTTGCGGGAATTCTCTATGCTCCAATGCTGATGTAAGTACCTGTTGTATATCACTATATTTTTACATCAACATGTTTTTGTTAATCGGCGTGAATCTAACCTTTATCTAATCTAAAATTAGTTGTAGCAAAATGTTAAAGGCGCCAATGTTGATTTTTGTAAGGAAAACTGCCTGGTAGGTTTGCATACTGAGTTGCATGAATGTACTATCTCATATCACGCACATTATTGAATTGTAGTGCTTCTCTGGTTGCCCATTCATTCATTGTGTCAATGTTGCTTTCGTACTACCTTACTTGGCTGATGATAACTGTGCCATATTGTGTTAATTTGATGTAGGCTAGTTGCCCAAACGTTCGTTGTGTCAATGTTGCTTTCCTATTATCTGACTTGGCCAATGATAGCAATGCTAGTGTGTTAATTTTGTGCAAGCTGCTGAAGATAAGAAGACAAACTCTGAAAACAGCAAGGCAGCCCCATTGTTTCTTTCTAGTAAATCTAGGCCAGGTAATATGGCAATAACTCATGATTAATCTGTTTGGTTCCCGTCCTAATTTATGTTATGATGCAGTGGTCAAGACACTCTCCACTATCAATAATACAAGCCTGCCAAAATCGCCATCTGAATCTGTCCAGTATCCTCTGTCTCGAATGCAACGGAATAAATGTATGTTTGTGAACCAATTAATGGATGAAGCAATGATGGAAATGGTGGATGAATCAGAGGTGCAGAGTCGTGCGACACAACAACTGATCAATGTTTTCAGAGACAGTGTAGCAAAGCAGAAAGAACTTGCCCACATGCTTATGGGCGTCATCTGTGCTGAGGTTGCAAATTGTGACGTTGTAGTTGGTTAGGTTCTGCTCATTTATTTGCACTGGCATCAATCTTTGATTGCCCAGTGGATGTAATTTCCTGTAATATATGCTGGATGTGCAACGTTATTCCCTGTATGCCTTACCTTTGCGTGATCGGTTTTGGTCCTGTGCATAATTGCTCGTCGTAATGGGCTCAAATTATCTAATTTGGCCTAAAGACATGTACGAACTTTAGTGGGCCCATTAAGTTAATGGGCCATTACTAGGCCGAAAGCTAATGGTCGACCCTCTTACCTCTCGGGTCGTTAACAGGCCGACATCGAAGCGGGCAACAGGTGGCCCCAGTTTATTTCAAGGGCCATTAACAGGCCGTTACTAAGTTTGGGCTACATATGGCCCAACTATACTGTAGGCCTTTAGCAGGCCGAAAGAGACAGCGGGCTTGTACTGGACCATGAAGACCATGGGCCGCTAAGAGGCCGAAAGTCAGGTCGTATTGTAAATGGCCCAACTGTGTTGTGGGCCTTTAGCAGGCCGAAAGAGAAACCGGGCTGGTATTGGATGATGAAGGGCATGGGCCATTAAAAGGCCAAAACTAAGGTCCGACTACAAATGGCCCAACTCATTTATGGTCCGTTAACAGGCCGAAAGGCACACATGGCTAGGAATTGGCCCAACACTTAAATGGGTCGCTAAAAGGCCAAAACTCAGGTCCGACTACAAATGGCCCAACTGATTTATGGGCCGTCAATAGGCTAAAAGTGACACCAGGCCAGAAAATTGGCCCAACACTTAAATGGGCCGCTAAAAGGCCAAAACTCAGGTCCGACAACAAATGGCCCATTAGATTTATGGGCCGTCAACAGGCTGAAAGACACACCGGGCCGGAAACTAGCCCAACATTTAAATGGGTCGCTAAAAGGCCGAAAGATGTACATCCTGAAAATTGGCCCATCCATTAAATGGGCCGTTAACAGGCCGGACAAATATATAGCAGGTTGTTAACGGGCTCGAACTGACGATGGGCTGCAATGGTGTCAAATCTTTAACGGGTCGTTGATGGGCCGAATTGGCACATCTCGTATGGGCCGTGGGCTTAAATCACTACAAAAAAATACACTTCCATGATGATACGTGTTTGTCATAGTAGGTCGCGGTTTTTGTCATGCATGTACATCCATGACAAATTTATGACAGAATCAAGATAGTCATACCTGTGCTGTCGTAGAAGTGTTCCATGACATTACCAAAATTATCATCACGGAAGTGTCCACTTCCATGACGATAAATCGCGCGTCACAGAAGTGCTTTCATCAAGGGTGATCGACACGTGGCATCCACCGTAACAGAACGCCGTTAAGCTATTGGGTCGGGTTTTGGATTCGATAACCCGTTAACAGCCCCGACCAATGGGGATTTTCCACGTGTAAAATCATCATTGGCTGGAGGAAACACGTGTTGGCTCACCGTTGGGACAGATGTCATCCGCTCATTGGACCGAAGGCGCCTATGATACGGCGACACGTGGCATAGCCCAACAGAGGCCCATTCCTGTGAAAAGGCCGACCCGTTTGACTTGGTCAAAAGGTGGCGGTCCGGCCCACGGAAAGCCTGTTAACGGGATGTTCGCATATAGCCCATTTACAGCCCGCTAACCCAGGGCCCATTACGCCCTATCAAAATTAGGCCCAATAGCGTCATGTGGGCCGTCCAATATGATTCAGCCCATTTTAACTTCCGGCCCATGTGTGGCCCATGACTTCTTTCGGCCCATATGAGGACCTATGTAACTCTTGGTCCATTAACGGCCCGTGGCGAAACTGGCCCGTAATGAACAGTGTATCACTTTATACCCATTAACGGCCCGTTATTCCATTGGGCCGTTTCCAGCCCAAGTTATCTTTCGGCATTCTCAGGGCCAATTGATTCTTGGGCTCACTTGCAGCATTCGGTTACATACGGCCCGTTACTGTCATTTTCTGCTTGTGGGCCAAATTCAGCCCGTCGTTACAGTCAGCCCGTTTGCGGACTGTTAATATGTTGGGCCGTTTTCATGTCAAAAAAACCCATTGGGTTGTTTTCATAGAGTTATCAAATACGGCCTATTAACGGCCCGTTATAGTCCACGAATAATATGGCCCATGATTGACGAAATGATGATATGCCCCGTAGAAGGCCCATGGATCCTATGGCCCGTATAAGGCCCATGGATAGTACAGCCCGTAGAAGGCCTATGGATCGTACGGCCCGTAGAAGGCCCATGGACCCTACGGCCCGTAGAAGGCCCATTGATCCCTAAGGCCCGTATAGAAGGCCAATGGATCCTACGGCCCATATAGAAGGCCAATGGTCCTACGGCCGAATGAAGGCCCATGGATCATACGCCTGCAGGAGGCCCATGGTTACAACAGTCCGTGTGTTGCCATGATTATTTTGGCCTAGTTACCAAAAATAGGCTATTGTGGCCACTAGAAAAACACAGAAAAAGAACTGCAGTGACTACAAGCAAACAACTAAACAAGATAATAAGGAAATAAATAAGCAAGCAATTAAGGCTAGCCTATTACCGCTATTACACATATTACATCCACTGGGCATCAAAGTTCGCCCCCAGTGCAAATATAGGGAACAAAGCAGCATATTACATACACTGGCCGTCAAAATTGGCCACCAGTGCAAATAAACGTGACAGCAAAACAAGAGCATAACTGAAACAACTTTAGAAGAGCTCAAGAAACGTTATCCTGGGTATCCACCATGCTGGCAATAAGCTTAGCAAGCTGATTAGCTTTGTCCTGTTTGGCGCTAAAATCCTCCAGCTTGCTGTTGCACCAGAAAGTATGCATCTGAATGCTCCAGGGACTTCCGCAGTCCTTCGCTTCTTGTCGCAGCACAGCTGATCGATGTCTTTCAGCTTGTAGTTGAGACTCAAGAAACCAAACTGATTCAGACAGTGAGTTTGAATAGCTTGTGCAAGCGGTAGTGGCCAGTAACTCGAACACTAAACCAAGACATGACTTTGGGGTTGTCTCGCTGTCTTCAAGATAGTCTTCCTTAGCTGTTTTATCAGCTTTGTTGGAGACCAACAAGGATGTGTCATTATCCTGAACCTTATCTGCATTACTTCCTTTACCATTGCTTAATAAGGCACTCTTCCCCAATATTCTGTCAGCATTCTAAAAGAAGAAACAAGCAGACACATAACAAGTTTAGCATGTACTAGTATATGAAACTCATTTCGGTTAACCAGTTCATTAGTAAGGTGGACAGGATTAAACTACGAAGTCTTCAATTGCCAAGTACTAGTACATAATAAAAGCATCAAACAAACATATATCTATGTCCTATGGTCACTGCATTATCTTGGCAAATCAAAATAGAGACACGGTTCAAATCATATCAGTTCAAGACAAAGCAGCAGTGAAAGAATACAAAGCGTGGGAAACTACACAGCACAACAAGATTTCATATGGGTACCACGGGTCTACATGTACAACAACACTATTGGCTGTGTTGTGATGCTAGTAATGTGCATGATATGAAAGTCAACTGTATACACAATTGAAATTGAAATCAAAAGAGCTATTGATAAGAGCAAACATGTTAAAGAAACATGCGTGAACATACCTGCCGTGCCATTGGAGTTTTGATTGGATCCTTCAATTTAAAAATAAGTTTGTATGGGTAAATACAATGATACAAGAGCAAAGCAATCATAGTTAAAAAAGGCGTGCCTAAGCGAGCGCTTAAGCGCGCCTAGGCTCTAGGCGTTGGCAAAACGCATTACGCATAACTATGCTTAGTCTGTGCATAACTACGCATAAGCATGCGCTTTGGTCAGTAAAGTGCAAGGCGGTGGCAAAACGCACAATTAACGCCTAGCGCTTTTTTGAACTATGATAGCAATGGAATCTTAAATTAGAATAGTTGTTCTTCAGGTTTAGGCACTTGTTCTACATGAATAGAGTACAGTAAGACGCAAGAATATAATACTTAAAAATAGAAAATGAGCTCATAGACCTTACCACATTCTTGGTTCGAGACCAGTACAGAACAAGGCGTTCTCAGTCATCGTCCAGTAAATGTGTCTCAGGAGAACGTAAGGGTATTTGATGAGTTTCTTTGCCGGTGAAGTATGTTTTCTTCAGGTAATTCTGATACTACCACCAAGCATTCTTGAAGATAGCAGAGGTATTAACATAGGTTACCTCATCCTGAGTTTCCAAATTGGTCCTTCTCTATAGATAAAAATGGGAAAATTTGCTGTATTATAACCATCATGGAGGTAGGATGTATGCGACGAAGCAAAGTAATTGCCATGAATAACATTACTTACACATAACTCCTGGACAAACACCTACAACTGGCATTTTCCTTCATCTTCAGTATAATATTTCCAAGATGGGAAGATACGCACATACGATTTAACAACTTCAAATGCGATAGATGCTAAACTACGACTGGCTGGTTGTGCTTCCTCCACAGGAATAGGCGTACTAACTGGTGGAGTTGGGGTTCGCCGTGATAGTACTGGCCCTTTGGGCACTGGAGCTGCCTTACTAACTGCTCTTGTTTGGGAGCTCTGTGGTGGAGATGGTGATGTGTCAACAGGAACTGGGTTACTATCGGCTGGGGTTGGGGTTAGATTGGGTGAAGCTAGTTCTCTGTCCATCGCAGTAGGGGTACAATCTGCGAGAGTTTGGGTTATGTGTGGTAGGGTTGGTTCTTGTGCATGTACAACCGGGGTGCTATCTCCATCAATAGGTGGCACTGTTTTATTTGAAGACCGTGTTTTTATTCCGCTAGATACTGGCATCACCCGCTCAAATTCAAATGGCTGATAAACAGGAAACATAGTTGAATGTACAAACATTGTATGAGAGACAGATGCAATAGACAGTGTGGAAAAAAGAGGGCGTGAAATAGTTGACATGTATATTGTTTAACTAAAACGGATAGCATGACATAATTTCACATATATGATGTTTATCTAAACTGGATAGCATAGCATAACATAACTCAAAGTTATGATGAATAACTAAACAGGATTGCATGACATAATTCACCTACATGTTATCTAAGTAATCAGGATCGCATCATTTAATTCACATATGTGATTTATATGCTAAACAGAGGGCATTCGATATGATGTCTGAACTAAGAACATGGTGTTGAATATTGTGTATATGATGTCTAAACTATGCAATGCAAGACACCGTATGCATGATATGAGCAGTATAACTGTGCCAAGTTAGAGCATACACCTCAGTAGGGGAATAGGACTGGTCATCTGTCTCTAAGTCCATCTCTGAGGAGCTATCGGGACCCAACAAGAGATCTGCTTCGACAGGTAGCACTGTCTGCTCTGAAGGCCTTGTTTTTACTCCAGATTTTTCCATCTCCCACCCAAATGGCTGATTCACAGGAAGAGTAGTTTAATGTACAAACATTGTCAATAAATGGAAATGTAATGAAGAAAAGGATGGGCAAGATATCATTCAAATATATGATGCCTGGTTAAACAGGATGGCATTGCACATTTCACATATATTATGGCTGGCTAAAAGACATGAGACTGCATAATTCCCATATATGATATAGAAACTAAACAGGTGGCATTACAGAACATGTCTAAACTAAGCATATGACATATATGCTGTCAAAAGTAGGCACTGCAAGGCAACATATGCATGACATGACTAACATCATCATGCCATGGTAGAGCAAACACCTTGGGGGGTAAATAGGAGTGGTTAGCGGCGTCTGAATCCGCCTCAGAGCAGATATCTTCCTTTGGAATACAATCTGGAGAGGGGTGGGGAGGGTTTGGCATTGAACCCATCATGGAGCGATGTTTGCATGACATTGTATTGCCACGCAAAACTCTTCTCTTTTTCTCTACATGTTCAGCATGACTGTGTACAATATCTGACATGCATACGAAAAATATGGTGAGATTATGTAAGGAGAGCATGCAGAAATTTAGAGTGATGGTAAAAACCAGTGGATGGATCCAAAAATAATGATAGCAGGCTAATGATTGCTTTAAATTAATAAAAAGATAGATGACGATTGCTTTACTATTTGTTTCCCACCCAAGATGAACAACATAGGCATACCCTAGGTGAACCAGATATTAGACAGACATACTATTCATTGCTGCATCGATATGTGCCCCACAACTAATTTAGAACTCAAGTTTGAACTTGAATTTGGACCTGAGTTGGGAGTCCAAGAGCTGAACAGGACGATAAAGTAGCAGGTAAGTTTAAGCAATGCATAACATAAGCAGAAACAAAAGAGTGCAACCTCTCTTGTGGACTCGTGTACTCCTCAGGTTCATCTGCTGAGTCGATGATGGTGATGCCATTGGGGTGCGTGCCGACGGCAGGGAAGGAGATCTGAGGCGGCGAAAGACGGTCAGGAGTCGTGATGTGTTGTTTGGTGGATGCTTCTTTCGATGGAGCAGCTCAGGTGAGGTGGACGACGTCGCAGCAGGAGCAGGACAAACCACACAAAGTTCCCTTCGACACGTACCTGTAACTGAAGTAATTCTGTAAGGGCTCATTTGGCTTGCATGATTCTTAAAACGCAGGGATAGGAAAAACACCGGAATAGGATAGGAAAATGCACATGGTAAACAGAGCATTTGTAAACATAGGATTTCTGTCAACTTGGGTGTTTGGTTTACAGGAATTGGAAGAGCATAGGAATGCAAAGAAACATGACCAAAATAAAGAGAAACCATATGAAAGCGTGTACAGTTAGAATGTTATTCTGGCACTAATGCACTTGGTCTTGTTTTCATGCATAGGATTTTGAAAAGTAGGTCCAGGTGGATGTTTTGCGTCAGTCCTTTCAACAAAATGCATGAATAATTGAATAGTAGAGTGCCATTGGAAAATTCCCTATTGCTATGTTTTTCCGTTGAACCAAAATAGCCCTAATGGATCGACGTGAATGTATAGTAATAAGTGATGCAACAAGTGTACAACCTCTTTGCCGTAGCGGTGTAGACCTCAGCAGCATTGGTTTGGTCGCTGAAGCAGTTGAGGCAGAGGTGGCTGTCGGAGGTGTGGAGGAAGATCTGAGGAATCTGTAGACGGTGTTCAGGGCACTGCTCTGTTGTGATGGATCGTTCTATTGTTGGAGCAGCTCCGGTGAGCCGTAAGACGTCAAGGCTAAAGCAGCACAAGACAGACATCGTCAATCTCAAGTGGGATTCTAATAGCATCTCCAATAGATGATGTAAAATGGATGTAAAATTAACATCACCAAAAACCACCTGACTATAACAGATGAGGTAAAAACTGTTGACTCTGAACTTAACTGTCGAAATTGAAATTAACTGTGGAATCTGAATGCTAATGTCAAAACTGAACGCAATGGTAGCAGAGAGGCACTTGACATGTAGTTTAGGGAGGGCCTGCATTTCATCTTCAACCTGCACCCCCCTGAGCCGCCAGCCACCACCGGCCGAAGCGCCAGCCCCAGCGCCGCCTCGCCGCCCCGAAACAACTCACCACCGCCGCCCCGGCCAGCCCTCTAGGCCCCTTGCCCCCCCCCCCACCCTGAACCCTAAGATAGATAGTGGGGTACCTCTCCGGCGAGCCCCCATCCCCGCTGCGGGTGGTTCTTCCTTAACTCCGGCGAGCCCCCCCAACCCCTGAAAATCGACTGACCCAAAAGTCGATTCAGTCGACTGAAGTTGGCTTAATCATAGCAGAGCAGCAGCACGAGCGAGGGGGAGAGCAGCAGCAGCAGCTGGGCGAGGGAGCGATCGAGCGAGAGCTGGAGCAGCAGCAGCAGATCCGGCTGGTATGGAAGCCGCCGCCGAAGGGGCCTCGCACTGGGGGAGTGCTGTCAGGACCCCGACTCAATGCCACATCGATCTAGCCGGTAACACCTCATATCACTTTGTGGCCTCACGCACGGTATCCCCACGGGTGTCGCCTTACCTTTGCCCGGGACCGTTTGCGCCTTTTGGCTCACGTATATGATAGTGTCGCTAGCATCCATATGATAAGGAGCCCGGGCTGACATGACTAGTCGTAAACCCAAAGTGGCACAGACTTACAGGGACAGGCATTCATGACCCAGCTTCGAACGTGTCGGTCATCAGCATGTGGGTCCGGGCTGTAGCACTGGGCTAGCAGGACTCCGATAAACCGGGCTGTAGCGGGCTAACAGGACTCCGGTACTCAAAGCGTGACATTTCCCCGAAGGGACAGACACAGGAACGAAGAAGGACACATGCCGGCCAGCCTAAGTGTTCCAGAGCAGTAGCAGGCTACCATGGCTCAGCGGTAACACTAGGAGACATTTCCCGGTAAGAGAGGCTACTAAAGATAAACAACTAGATAGTCAGATCCCACACATACCAAGCATTTCAATAACATACACACAATATGCTCGATATGTGCAATACAACATGGAACCACAACATGACTCTACGACTCAAGTAGTTTATTCAATAGGCTCCGAGGAGCGAGATATTACAAACATGGGTCTCATGACCCAACAATCAGAGCATACAAGTCAAAGCACAAGCGGAAGCTATCATGTCTGAGTACAGACATCTATAAATGAAAAAGGCTGAGAAGCCTGACTATCTATCAGATCCTGCCGAGGGCACAAGATCGTTGCTGAGGTAACAAGCTAAACGTCGAAGTCCACGTGGAACTACTAGTGAGACTGAAGTCTCTCTGCAAAAAAATAAAATAGGCAAACGTGAGTACAAATGTACCCAGCAAGACTTACATCAGAACTATCTACACATGCATCATTTCCAACAAAGGGGTGGTGGGGTTTAACTGCAGCAAGCCAGCTTTGACTCGGTGGCTATCCTAGCTACGACTGCAAGCGACTCTTTTGAGGTGGCGCACACGAGTCCACATATTCACCATATCAATACACCACTATGGATCCGCTCCCGTCTCCCTACGAGAACGCCATCCATAGCACTCACGCTTATCTTGCGTATTTTAGAGTATCCACTTTCACTTGTCTATGAACTATGCAATGGGGTCCAAGTTTCCATATCCGAGGAATCCGGCTATTCGAATAGATGATGTTAACCCTGCAGGGGTGTACTTCTTCACACACGCTCTCGCCACTTACCGCCCTGTACACGTCATGTACCTCGGCAACCTTCAAGCGGAAGCCGGGCGAGGGAGTCGGCCACGACCTGACTAACCGAACAAGTCTCTAGTCCAGGTTTATCGCCTATTCGGGTTCCATCCGCAAGGAGATCCGGCCGGGGTGTCGCTCACGGCCACAAACGATGTGAGCAGGGTTCCCAAGCCCACCATCCGGGTGCCACTTGGTACACCGTGCCACGTGTGCCTAGTCTGTCCCAAGCCCACCCTGCCGGGTGCCACCTGGTAGAAAAATAGCACTACCTACAAACACCAGAAACTAGTTGCGACTCCTGGACAGAGATCAAGTTGGTTAATAAGCCGAGAGAGTCAATTAAGGATCCCAATGTGTGGTAGTATCGAGGCATTGGACAACATACATAGAACTCAGTGCTTAAGGACGGTTCCAGCGAGACAACCCACCATGTACTCCTACATGGCCTCTCACCGCTACCTTTACCAAATCGTGTTCACACACTTAGCTCACACACAGTAGGACATGTTTACACGCCTCTGATCCATCCCCGACGAATCAGACCTGACTCAACTCTAAGTAGTAGCAGGCATGACAAACAAGCATGAATGAGTAGGCACAACAGGGCTCAAACAACTCCTACTCATGCTAGTGGGTTTCATCTATTTACTGTGGCAATGACAGGTCATGCAAAGGATAAAGGGTTCAGCTACCGCAGCAAGTATCAAATATGTCATTGTTGTCCTAATGCAGTAAAAGAGAGCAGGAGCGAGAGAGTGGGATTTTATCGGAATGAACAAGGGGGTTTTGCTTGCCTGGCACTTCTGAAGATAACCTTGAGTCTTCATCAGTGTCAATGATCACATCATCGGTATCATGTCTATCGAGAGGGGACAAATACCGGCAACACAGAAGGAACACAATCAATGCAATGCACAATATGATGCATGATCATGACATGGCAAAATGAATGTGTTTTTGGCTAATGCATCTAAAACCAGATTAAATGAAGTTGGTTTGAATCCAAGATTCAAATTCAAACTCCATATGTGGTTATTTAAATGTCATTCACTTCATTTGCCCTAAACAGTAGTGATAAGTTGTTCTAACATGCATGTAAATGGTACAGATGGATTCCTTGAATTTTTCTGATAATTTTTCATATATAAATTATTTAATTTGGAGTTACGGTTAATTTTCTATGATTTTTAGAAGTTTTAGGTATTTTCTGGAATTTCCTGATTATAATAAAATAAACTAAATTCCAGAAAATGAATATTGCGTCAGCATGACGTTGGTATGACGTCAGCAGGTCAACGGGCGCCGTCCCGGTCAAACCTGACCAGTGGGGTCCACTGGTCAGTGACCCAGTCAACTAACCAGGTTAGTTAGCCCTAACTAACTTAGTTAGCCGGGCGGGGCCCGCATGTCAGTGGCCTATCTAATTAGCTAGGTTAATTAACGCTAACTAATCTAACCCTAATCAACCAGGCGCCTGGGCCCACACGTCAGGGGGTCAAACCCCGGGTCAACTCGCCGGAGTTGACCCGCGGCTCGTCGCTGGTGGAGCCAGGGACGGCGGAGGGGGTCGGAAATCCTCCTCCGGCGACCAAAACAGCGGCAGCGATCATCTACGCGTAGCTGGCGCTCAGCCGCATCCATCTAGGCAAGCGGGAGGGGCTGAGGTCGAACGGGCTCGCCGAAATCGAGCTCGCGGCGGCGGCCGGAGCTCGGGGTTGGTGCGGGTTGGCGCTAGGGGGCACGGCAGGTCGCACGGGTGGGCGCGCTCGGCTCCTGGAAGGGTGCTGAGCATGTTGCCGTGCTCGGAAGTTAGCTACGGTGGCTCTAGCACCGTCTGCGACATCGCCGGCGGCGAGAAACTGTCGGCTCCGACAGTCGGGGCGGTTAGAAGGCACGGACGGGCACGGGGAGAGAGGGGAAATGGACAGGGGCTCACGAGGGGTCGGGAGAGAAGCTCGGTGGGCTCGGGGAAGCCTCTGCAACGGCGAATTGACGACGGAGATCGCCAGCACCGAGGTTGAAGAAGACGTCCGGGGCGGCGATGCAGCGCTCCCCTGGTTGCTTGGCTCGGGGTGGACGAGGAGGACGACGATGCGGAGCTCGGGGATACGAAGAGGGAGCGAGGGAGTGGTTGTGGCTGCGGCGGTGACGAACGGCGGCGACGATGGCGTTCGGCCGTTCGCGGGAGAGAGAAACAGAGGAGGGGGAGGAGCACAAGGAGAATGAGAGGGGCCAGGGGGTGCGTGGCGTCTCCATGGCGCAGGTCAGGATGAGGGAGGGCAAGCAGGAGGTGGCGGGAGGACGTGGCCGCGGTCGCTCGCGTGCGGGCACGCAGCTGCTTCGGGGCGGGGGGGGGGGGGAGGAAGACGACGGAGGGGCTGCGGTGGTGGGCTGGGCCAGTTGGCCAGGCCGCCTGCTGGGCCGGCCAGGTGGGGGAGCTGGGCCGGCCTGCTGCTGCTGGGCTGCGCAGGGGAGGGGAGGCCCAGGTAAGCCCCTCCTTTTTTTATTTTTGTTTTCTAATTTTTCTGACATTTGTTTTGATTTAATAAATATATTAAATCATTTAATTTCCTTATGCCAATTTTTTGCAGGAGCTAGATATATTATTCCAGAGCTCTTTTACAATTGGCATAATTTTTGGACCATATTTCATATATATAGAAATATATTTCCAATGCAAATATTTATCGAATTAATCCAAATGGCCAAAATAAATGTCCATGAGCTCCTAAAAATGTTGTTTTGATTTTTATCTCTGTCCAATATTTTCAGAGGGCAACATGAGCATTTTCTTGGACCCTTTTGGAGAAATTTTTATTTGGGTCATTTTCAAAAATGATTCTGAGGGTTCCAACAATCCTCATTTCAAATTTAAATGAAATTTAAATATGATGCACAAATGGCTAGCTAGTCTAGGTCATACCAGACTAGGGATGTGACAACTCGCCCCCACTAAACAAGAACCTCGTCTCGAGATTCAAGCGTAGGGTAGGATGAAGGGGAAATGCAAACGAGTACAATCTTCACGATCCAGGGTGCACTTCAGTTGAACGTTGATTCATTCACCATCATTGTCTTGATGTCTTGTTCTGAGAACTCCAGCTAATCATGACAAGAAGAGGAAAGGAAAACTCTGGAAGGATCGGTCTTCTCGAAGACCGAACAACTCAGGATCAACTCATGGGATGAGACATTGTCACATCTCTCGAGCTGAGACACGAAACATACATCTGAGGAGATGGAGTGGAGCAGATGACGAGGTTCACTAGGTAGACAACAATTCCAGACTTAAGAATGTGGCGATCGATTGTCAACGTAGCGAGGAGTTGAATTGCCATGATACCATAACGATACACCTTAGGGAAGGTGACTCATAGAGATATCCCCTTAAGTGGCAAAAAGAATTACTTTTGATTCAGAGATCATTGAAACTCTTTAAACCAGCCTAAGGCAATTCTCAAGCGATCATTTGGAGGGGGTCGGTAGAATGACATACTCGGACTTGGATGATGTGGATTACCTTGTTGAAGACAACGTAATGGATGAATTTGCTTATCACCGGAAATGGAAGAGACCCGTGGTAGAATGGCACATTGGCGGTGCAAGCTGGGAACAAAATGCAAATGCTGGGAATGATTCTGGTAACTGGGAAAGAACCCAACAACAGAGAGTGAATTCACTGTTGGAGTGGTTATAGCATAACCGAGGAAGTCTGGGGCAAACCCAGCTAGTGCCGATGATAAGACGTAGCGCTTGTGCGTGCTCTCAAGAACTTGAGCATTTCCACAATCATCAAGATTCTACCAATATCCGTGTCAAGGATTCTGGCAACACAACTTTCTACCATGATGAATACCGGTGGAAGATGCCGATGCAAAGGAAGATAACACCTTCTTAGATTTCACCTTGGCGAGGCCAAGGAAACAAAATCTGGATGATCGACCGAGAGACATTTAGCACTCCGCTTCTAATGTTCTCCTTGATGTGCTAGTGTAACCCACTCATAGATATGGTTTGATAACTAGAACATCAAGTAAAGGTCGGACTTCGGGAGCAATAGAATCCATAAGGAACAGTTACGGAGGTAAATCCTACGAAATCCTTATGGGGAGGTGGCCAACTTCCTCAAACAAGATACTACAATAATAGGTCTTCCGGCTGGGTGTGTTGGCCACGACATCCACTTTACCGGTTATCGAGGGACCAATATTATAGTTCTTGGGAAATATTCCAACCATCATATCTGCCTGAGACTCAGATCTGGTTGGTGTCCGGATATTCCAGACTCATCGAGTCTAGGAAGAAAAATGAAAGTTTGCAACACAAATCGACGAGATGACGTTGCGAGATTCTCAGGAAATGAACTACGATAGCAAGCTCCAAAACATGCGCTGGTTCTGCTACAAACATGTGAACACGTTGTTCCAGACAAGCATGCCCACATGGTAGTCTTACAATAAAACACTACCGAGTTCTGGTTGGGAGCCATCATCGAGGATATCGAAGTCCTTACGCAAGTCCATGGATTAGATCCCAAGCATAGACTTGTTTTCCTTGAACGGGTCAATCAGTGGCTTGGTGTGCTAGGATATACATATGGAATGAAGATGATCAGTCTAACGGACCACAGAATTCTTCGCACGTGCATGACCGACTTGGGATGATTCCAAAGGAGCAAAAACAAACTTTCTCGAATTCACGACGGCAACTTACATCAAAATGCACGTGAATCAAAGGAAGTCACTCCTTCCATCAAACAAGTACTTCATGAGCTAGCATGAAGAAAATGCTTTCAAAAGTTTCCAACACTAACTTAATGTTCAACAACATCATGGAGGAGATAAGGATGTTGTCAATGGACTGAACAACAACTCATCGGAATTTCCATATCACTGGACTTCCACCATCGTGTGAACACGGTGATAGCATTGGTCAGACCCAAAAATATAATGGTGTATGCTCGAGGGATCAACCACGAGGAAGACAACATTACGAACATCATTGGTTCTGACTTGATTTGACGATAGCCCACACTCAAATCAAAGGATTGGTAAGACAATAGGTCCAGCAACTGATCACAGGGACCAATCGATGAAGATATCATCTTTCTTCAACACACACTACACAAGAATATCCCTTTGGAACGAACTAAGTCAGGCAAGCTTTTATCTTCCAACTCTCCAAGTTGTTGTTTAGCTTATCCAACTAGCTCCGGGATATCCAACACAGATTCTTGGAGAAAGGGTGGTTCACAAGAAACCAACTTGATCACGAACTCAACATAGCGGTCAGGTGACAACCTGGTAATACTTCTGAGAAGACATTCAGAAAATCACGAACCACCGATATGTTACTAAGCTCGAGAACAATCTTGCCTTTTGGGGCAAGACGATATGATCAAATGAGTGAGGACTTGACAAGATCCTAGCTCATCAATCGAAGGGTGCACCGAAATAAGGACTAGGTAGCACGATCAGTCTTAGAGGGATGATTCAAAAACCAACAGGCTAAGAATGAAATTATTGTCCTTTAACTACCAAACAACGAGGTTGCTGGGAGTATGGATTTCACACATCACAATTCATTTGTCGGTATTCCGGTTGCATCAACACGAGGGCCGAGGAATGACTAATGATGGTGAGAAGTATCACTACGGCAAAATTCATGAGAGTTGGTGCAGTTCTCATGACAATTCTGACATAAAGGGGGTAATACTCCAAGGTAGAACAGAACCAAAAGTTGGATTGGCATTTGATCTGCGGAATACAACTACTTTGACCCAATCCTAGATATGGACGAGGTACTGGAGTTTGTTTCTCCAAGTCATTCTGCGATAGAATGGCTTGACGGACCACAAGAGTGATAGGCATCGATAGACGAACGCACGCATACTCTTGACTATCAATTGATAGACGAGGGTCAGAATGCAACTAAAGAGAACAACTCAAAGGAACATATAATTTTCTAAGTTGTGGATGCATAGATTAGTATGTCGAACCAAGTTCAACAGATTTCTTCCGGATAACCCATGCAGAAAGGTAGAACTGGCAGAGTCACGATTTATGAATGGAGAACTCCTCAAGAATAATCCTGCTGTGATATTTCAGTTCAACGAGGAACTTCTGCCATAAGTAGTTCATGGTATTTGGAAGAAGGATATACCACGGACCTCGAGGACTATTGCAAAGGTTACTAATGTCCTAAAGGCACTAGCAATTACTATCAACATGAAGTAGGTAGAGTGAATCTCGGGTTCAAGAACCCAGGAACAGAATACCTATTACTAAGTAGCATCACGGGATGCTTTCGAGAATGATGGCCAGAATCATCACACTGGGAACACAAATCATGGCTAAATTACTAGATGATCCCCTAAGACACCTAGGGTCATAATACTAGCTCCAACATATATGTCAAGGCAATAAAGTACCTCAACTCACTGATTTGTGCGATTAATCTGACCAAAGGCACATCGGACACAGAAGGAAGGGATTTGCAAGTGCATCCGACTATTTAGAAACCTGGGATGACTCGGACAGCATAACGGCTGTAAATGCTCAGAAAAGATTTGAGACATTCACAAAAATGGTGGCATAACCACTCAGAAGCACAATATCAAGGTTTTGAGATCAACAATTATCATACGGAAGTAGTAGGAACTGAACTGAGACTTAAATCCAACAATCTTATAAGTCTACTGATTAGTAACGCGTGATCCTGATAGAAAGAAGAGATAGCCTAGTTCTTAATCCCCGCAGGAAAGATAAGATGACTCAGATCAGAAGGGCATGAGGTATAAGGAGTAAAAAGAGCCTTACGTTCCATCCCACAATCAATTCCCTTATATAACTAAAGAGTTTCTAGACTCAACTTCGACCAGTTTGGCTTGGTAATCCTACAGGCAGTCAAGCTCTGATACCAACGCTGTCAGGACCCCGACTCAATGCCACATCGATCTAGCCGGTAACACCTCATATCACTTTGCGGCCTCACGCACGGTATCCCCACGGGTGTCGCCTTACCTTTGCCCGGGACCGTTTGCGCCTTTTGGCTCACGTATATGATAGTGTCGCTAGCATCCATATGATAAGGAGCCCGGGCTGACATGACTAGTCGTAAACCCAAAGTGGCACAGACTTACAGGGACAGGCATTCATGACCCAGCTTCGAACGTGTCGGTCATCAGCAAGTGGGTCCGGGCTGTAGCACTGGGCTAGCAGGACTCCGGTAAACCGGGCTGTAGCGGGCTAACAGGACTCCGGTACTCAAAGCGTGACATTTCCCCGAAGGGACAGACACAGGAACGAAGAAGGACACATGCTGGCCAGCCTAAGTGTTCCAGAGCAGTAGTAGGCTACCATGGCTCAGCGGTAACACTAGGAGACATTTCCCGGTAAGAGAGGCTACTAAAGATAAACAACTAGATAGTCAGATCCCACACATACCAAGCATTTCAATAACATACACACAATATGCTCGATATGTGCAATACAACATGGCACCACAACATGACTCTACGACTCAAGTAGTTTATTCAATAGGCTCCGAGGAGCGAGATATTACAAACATGGGTCTCATGACCCAACAATCAGAGCATACAAGTCAAAGCACAAGCGGAAGCTATCATGTCTGAGTACAGACATCTATAAATGAAAAAGGCTGAGAAGCCTGACTATCTATCAGATCCTGCCGAGGGCACAAGATCGTAGCTGAGGTAACAAGCTAAACGTCGAAGTCCACGTGGAACTACTAGTGAGACTGAAGTCTCTCTGCAAAAACATAAAATAGGCAAACGTGAGTACAAATGTACCCAGCAAGACTTACATCAGAACTATCTACACATGCATCATTTCCAACAAAGGGGTGGTGGGGTTTAACTGCAGCAAGCCAGCTTTGACTCGGTGGCTATCCTAGCTACGACTGCAAGCGACTCTTTTGAGGTGGCGCACACGAGTCCACATATTCACCATATCAATACACCACTATGGATCCGCTCCCGTCTCCCTACGAGAACGCCATCCATAGCACTCACGCTTATCTTGCGTATTTTAGAGTATCCACTTTCACTTGTCTATGAACTATGCAATGGGGTCCAAGTTTCCATATCCGAGGAATCCGGCTATTCGAATAGATGATGTTAACCCTGCAGGGGTGTACTTCATCACACACGCTCTCGCCACTTACCGCCCTGTACACGTCATGTACCTCGGCAACCTTCAAGCGAAAGCCGGGCGAGGGAGTCGGCCACGACCTGACTAACCGAACAAGTCTCTAGTCCAGGTTTATCACCTATTCGGGTTCCATCCGCAAGGAGATCCGGCCGGGGTGTCGCTCACGGCCCCAAACGATGTGAGCAGGGTTCCCAAGCCCACCATCCGGGTGCCACTTGGTACACCGTGCCACGTGTGCCTAGTCTGTCCCAAGCCCACCCTGCCGGGTGCCACCTGGTAGAAAAATAGCACTACCTACAAACACCAGAAACTAGTTGCGAGTCCTAGACAGAGATCAAGTTGGTTAATAAGCCGAGAGAGTCAATTAAGGATCCCAATGTGTGGTAGTATCGAGGCATTGGACAACATACATAGAACTCAGTGCTTAAGGACGGTTCCAGCGAGACAACCCACCATGTACTCCTACATGGCCTCTCACCGCTACCTTTACCAAATCGTGTTCACACACTTAGCTCACACACAGTAGGACATGTTTACACGCCTCTGATCCATCCCCGACGAATCAGACCTGACTCAACTCTAAGCAGTAGCAGGCATGACAAACAAGCATGAATGAGTAGGCACAACAGGGCTCAAACAACTCCTACTCATGCTAGTGGGTTTCATCTATTTACTGTGGCAATGACAGGTCATGCAAAGGATAAAGGGTTCAGCTACCGCAGCAAGTATCAAATATGTCGTTGTTGTCCTAATGCAGTAAAATAGAGCAGGAGCGAGAGCGTGGTATTTTATCGGAATGAACAAGGGGGTTTTGCTTGCCTGGCACTTCTGAAGATAACCTTGAGTCTTCATCAGTGTCAACGATCACATCATCGGTATCACGTCTATCGAGAGGGGACAAATACCGGCAACACAGAAGGAACACAATCAATGCAATGCACAATATGATGCATGATCATGACATGGCAAAATGAATGTGTTTTGGGCTAATGCATCTAAAACCAGATTAAATGAAGTTGGTTTGAATCCAAGATTCAAATTCAAACTCCATATGTGGTTATTTAAATGTCATTCACTTCATTTGCCCTAAACAGTAGTGATAAGTTGTTCTAACATGCATGTAAATGGTACAGATGGATTCCTTGAATTTTTCTGATAATTTTTCATATATAAATTATTTAATTTGGAGTTACGGTTAATTTTCTATGATTTTTAGAAGTTTTAGGTATTTTCTGGAATTTCCTGATTATAATAAAATAAACTAAATTCCAGAAAATGAATATTGCGTCAGCATGACGTTGGCATGACGTCAGCAGGTCAACGGGCGCCGTCCAGGTCAAACCTGACCAGTGGGGTCCACTGGTCAGTGACCCAGTCAACTAACCAGGTTAGTTAGCCCTAACTAACTTAGTTAGCCGGGCGGGGCCCGCATGTCAGTGGCCTATCTAATTAGCTAGGTTAATTAACGCTAACTAATCTAACCCTAATCAACCAGGCACCTGGGCCCACACGTCAGGGGGTCAAACCCCGGGTCAACTCGCCGGAGTTGACCCGCGGCTCGTCGCCGGTGGAGCCAGGGACGGCGGAGGGGGTCGGAAATCCTCCTCCGGCGACCAAAACAGCGGCAGCGATCATCTACGCGTAGCTGGCGCTCAGCCGCATCCATCTAGGCAAGCGGGAGGGGCTGAGGTCGAACGGGCTCGCCGGAATCGAGCTCGCGGCGGCGGCCGGAGCTCGGGGTTGGTGCGGGTTGGCGCTAGGGGGCACGGCAGGTCGCACGGGTGGGCGCGCTTGGCTCCTGGAAGGGTGCTGAGCATGTTGCCGTGCTCGGAAGTTAGCTACGGTGGCTCTAGCACCGTCTGCGACATCGCCGGCGGCGAGAAACTGTCGCCTCCGACAGTCGGGGCGGTTAGAAGGCACGGACGGGCACGGGGAGAGAGGGGAAATGGACAGGGGCTCACGAGGGGTCGGGAGAGAAGCTCGGTGGGCTCGGGGAAGCCTCTGCAACGGCGAATTGACGACGGAGATCGCCGGCACCGAGGTTGAAGAAGACGTCCGGGGCGGCGATGCAGCGCTCCCCTGGTTGCTTGGCTCGGGGTGGACGAGGAGGACGACGATGCGGAGCTCGAGGATACGAAGAGGGAGCGAGGGAGTGGTTGTGGCTGCAGCGGTGACGAACGGCGGCGACGATGGCGTTCGGCCGTTCGCGGGAGAGAGAAACAGAGGAGGGGGAGGAGCACAGGGAGAATGAGAGGGGCCAGGGGGTGCGTGGCGTCTCCGTGGCGTAGGTCAGGACGAGGGAGGGCAAGCAGGAG